>NC_060160.1:26561082-26602208 GCF_021292245.1 Micropterus dolomieu | reverse complement strand
CTCACAGCGCTTTCTTCTCGTCTCATTCGCTCGTGCCGCCCTACTGTGCTGTAATTGGCTAGTACTCGTCACTTGTGATTGGACGCTGGTAAAGGATACAAGCAAGGCCGTGGGCTGAGTTCAGCGCCGAAGAAACGCAGCAAAACGTTTATTTCAACATAAACAGTTATGCGCATCGAACACCCCGTTGTGTAGGAAACGCAAGCACACAGATTTTTACTGCCTTTTTTACACTGCTGTGTTTACACACTTGTCGCACCTGGGGCGAGTTCAGCGCAGACAAAACGTATCGAAACGTTTTTTTCAACGGAAACGGTGTTCCCCTGAACACCCTGTTGTGTACGCAAGGGCACTGCATTTTCCTGCCTTTTTAACACTGTTATTTTTACAAACTTTACACAGCTGATTGGGTAACACCTGAGACACGCCCACCAAACAGGAGCAAACATACCGTGCATGCCCGTTGCAGAACGTTGCGCAAAGTTTCAGGGAAACATGCCGTTCAATCTGAAAACGCTGCAAACCGGTGTAAAACGTTTTGAGATTGAACTCGCCCCTGATTGAGTAACACCTGTGACACGCCCACCAAACAGCAGAAAACGTACCTCGACGCCCGTTTTGAAATGTTGCACAACGTTTCAAGGAAACATGTGCAAAACGTTTTCTGATTGAACTCACTCCATATAAAAGTGACGTTACAGCGTGGTGCTAATGGAAAAGCAAGGACCTGCAGGACCGACACGCCTTCCCCTATAAAGAACCTGGAAGATGTCTCCCCTTTCAACACCACTAAAGTATTAAATTAGACGTCCCAGTAAATTGTTGTTGATAAAATAGTTGTCCTGTTTGCTTAACAGACATTTACAATTCTCAAAACTAAGCTAATCTAAGCCCTCAGAGCTATCAGACTTGACAGCAGAGTTTCAATTGATAGGAAATAATTTGACTAAGGTCAGAGGTAAATTAAAATCTCAGCCTCGAATTTACTCGGGAGTGGACACTTCTGTTTACACTACTTTCTGCAGTCAGCTGGTTACACAATAGATCGGTTGGTGCCCTGGTAGCACTATTCGCCAAGCAGACCTGGCGCGCGGTCACAAAAAACGGGAGTCACGCAGGCATCTGCACAGACCCTACACGTGCCCCCTCTGATGACGATTTTTTCATCACGTGGACCCTCGCACACTCGGAAAGTACAATCCTTGCCTAACTGATGCTGTACTGCTTAACACACAGTACTATTAACTTTACTTACCAATATACGTTGATGAATGAATGATGAATTCAGTAGGCTAATTATATTAATTAATCAATGTCAACTTTCTCCCGTTGTATCAAAAATGGTATCGAACAAAATATTTTTCAAGGTATTAAATCAAAGTTAGAGATTCCAGTATCGTGACAACACTTATGCATTCTACACACTTACCTGAGGTTTTGTGCCAAATTATGTTGCCAGTCGACATTTATGTCATTGTGAATCAAGTTGCACTTCCCATTTATAATGATTACTCCATTATCAAATCCAATGGTTGTACTGGCTGGGGGGACATAAGCAAAATAAAATATTATATATATTGCAATGTCTTAGATCTGGCAATAGTCGGATCAAAGAATGTAGTGTGCCAGTCTTACCAATGAGGTCATATTCTAAGAAGATCATTGTAGAAGTGCAGACAGAATTCAGTGAAGTCACAAAGCTAGAGTCCCTTTTCTTAAGGCTGGTAGTTGTTGACACATTGTAAATAGGGGAGGAAACTGTCAGATTGGCACTGAGGGCTCCAAAAGCTGGGATATACACACTTGAAGGCAGATGTAGGGCAATTTCAGGGATTTCAATTTTCTGCTCTGGAATGACGACAGCTGGGAGTTCAAAGTTTGAAATCTGGCTTGCAATTTCATTTAGGCCGATGGTGTGCTCTCCAATGGTGAAGGATTTTGGTAGCGTGAAAGATGAGACTGTGATTATATATTGTGGCATCTTGAATGAAAGGAATGACATTTTCCCCTGTAGATACTCTGTTTTAACATCGTAACTGGGCACTGACATTATTGGCAAGCCAGGCAGCATGATATCAAAGGCTGTGGTGGTGATTACCTTAGGGATGTTAAGATTCTTAGGATCAATTGTAAAGGGTTCCACGTGCAAGTTAGTAAATGGCATATCAAAGGCTGGAACTGATATTACAGGGGGGAATGTGAGATGATCAGGGACATCAGAGTTTTCAAATCGCATGTCTATGTTCCTTATTGAGTATGGAATTTCTTTTACCCAAGAAGGCACAGCAATGCTAATCTCAGGGATGCTAAAAGTTACGCCGTTTTCAAAAAGTTTAGATGGTATCATATACTCCTGGCCTTCCGTGGTCTTTGTGTATACAATGCTGGAAGAGATGTTAAAGGTTTGTAAGTCGTCCATTTTTGTGACCTGATTAAACTTGAGCACATCCCAGAGGGTCTTCTGATATACAGGAAGCTTAATTGACTTCACGAAAGCTAGGTGGCCTTCCACTGATCCAGTCAGGTCCATGCGCACTTCAGATTCATCATTGGACAAGAGTAAATCACAAGTTTGGATGAGAGATGCTAGCTGGTTCTCACCACTCCAGATGAAAGACTGTTTCTCCGAGCTGATGGCAAGGCTGAAGCTCTGAACTAGTCCAGCATGACCCAAACTACTTGGCTGACTTGCATCAATGTTCACTGTAGTCTTGAAGGTAGTCAAAGGAACAAACTCTAGTTCTCCTTTAACAATGTGTTTTCCATTTGTGTTGAAAGATGCAAAATCTGCATTGTTATTGCTTGTGTAATCAACTGTTGCAAACATACGCCGTAAATAAAGATCGAGAGCCAAGTTATTATTCAAGTCAAACTGGAAGATGTTATTGTTTGAACTTCGTTTTTGTTTGCCTTGTTTGTCAATGTTTGTGTTCAAGACAGTCCTGGCAGTTGAACGCAGGCCATTGGCATTAAGATAGAAACTGGCCTCATTTTCTAGATCTCCAGCAAAGTTACAACTATCCATTATCGTTATGTCTGACTTCCCTTGGGTTGAGGTCTCCAGTGATACATAGGAAGAAAGTGCTTCCAGTGACCAATTCATATCAAGGTTTCCTTTGCCTATGGACTGAATCAGAGGAAAGTTAAACATGTATTTAATTTTTTTCTTGGAAGCAACATTTGGCTTGGTCTTGGTATTTCCGGTGAGTTCCTGATCAAATTCTAGATTGAGGAAGGGTAGATTGATTTTTGCAGTGTTGACTAGAGAAGCTTCCATGCTCCTTTTGGTGAGACTGATCGCACATTCATGGTTTGCTTCCACATTGTTATGCTCCAGGGACACAGTGGTGGCCAGTTTTATTCCTCTCTTCCTTGTTAAACTGGTGGTGCCATCAATTTTTCCGTTCAAAGTGTCAAACACAGATGTTGAGGATGCACCGAACCGAGCAACAACGTCAGACTGGTTGAAAAGCCCAATGTTAGCACTTAAGGTAATCACAGGGGATTTGAAGGAGAAGTCACAGGTTATGTTACCCATGGCTGGGATCACAATGTTGTTCTGAATGCCTGGTAGTGTAAAAGTGGGCAGCATTATTTCACTTAAAGTTTGTGGAACATGGATGGCAGGTAACTCAAAAGATGGTAGCACAAGGGTATAGGATGGCACAGAGAAGCCCAGTGCTGGAACTTTGAAGCTTGGTGTACTGACCTCCTTGGGAACAAAGTAGCTAAAAGCCGGCATCTCAGCCCTGAAAGCGGAAACCTTAATATTTAATATTGGGATTTTGTATCCAGGGACAGTGAAAATTCTAGGAGGCAGGCTAGAAGTGTCAATTTTGTGTTTGATATACTGCGATTTAGCTTTGTTGTACGAATCTTTTAGAAGTGCAACTACTTTGTCTCTATATTGTTCAAATTGAGCGTTGATGATGTTGGCATTGTCACTGATTGCACTGTAGATTGGTTCAAGATGTAATTCAAAGCTGTGTGTGTCAGGGTTCTTGTAGTAATTAAGCTTCAGGTTCACATCAAATGACTGTTGAGGAGTGGTAAGCAACATTTTGAATCCAGCTTCTTCCCACAGAGAGAGGTCTCTAACCTCAGGGGTTTTAATCTCGAAATAAGGTACTGTTATCTCTGGGATAGAGAGAGGAACGGTCAAAAAGTCCAGATTAGCCTCTCCATTAGCCAATGAGTGAAAGAAAATGTTCATTTCATTGTTTTCTGCTGTGAAGTTATGATTATACTTGTACTGGTTGAATCTTGCCAAAGCAAACCAACAAGCACGCTGCTTCTCAGGGTTTAGTATGACACCAAAATCATGCTGGAGATCCACTTTACCAGTGAGTTTAAGGGGGAAGAAAATCTTTGAGTTTACTTTATTCTTAACATCGAGTACAATTTCAAATGGATGGGCCATGAATTCCAATGAGTTGTCCATGGATCCAGTCAAACTTCCAGTGAATTCAGTCTCATGAGTGGCTGTCAGCACAACTTTCAAGTCCCCAATGTGAGCCTCTCCATTTAAAACCACAACACTCTTCTTGACAGATTGAACTTCAGTTTCACACCTCGCTTCAACAATGATATGGCTTAAGATCACTGATTCAGCATTCAGTGCTTGCTTCGATTTCAAAGCCTTGCACTCTGTTGCTCCTTCAAAACGTAACTTGGCAGTGTTAAAATTGATGTTAAATTCCACCTTGCTTTTGTGTGTACCTTCATCAGAGTAGTCTTCAATGGACCACTTTCCATTACCAGTAATTTCATTGGTCACAGTAATTCTGCCAGATTCCATTGTGGCTGCCATATTCTGTTTCATTGATGCCTGACTTGAAGTTTCAATTGACGGGATGTCCAAGTTGTGGTTGTAGGTTGTGTCTATGGCTGCAAAGATTCCACTCTTTAATGTAAGTGAGATATTATTGACCAAGTCCGCTGTGTACATCTGGGTTGTGGCCTTGGAAGTAGTCTTAGCAGAGGCCTCAGCAGATGAGCCAGTGAGTGTCAAGGACCCTTCATGATCAATGGAAAAGGCCATATGTGTAGCTTTCACTGTTTCTGTGAATAGCAACTTCTTCATTCTGGGAGACTCCAACTGAGCAGTGGCTTCAAAGGTGTATTCAAGGGGCTCAATGGGTGATTTGGCATGAGAAGTAATAGTGGCTGTAAACTGCTGGGTTTTTTGATTGGACGTTGAGTTCTCAATCTTCCCTGTAGTTACAAGTGTGTAGTGTGGGGAGTTTAGTCTAAATTCTCCATGGAGTTTGCCAAAAACTGGAATACAAATGTCACTGGCAACCTCAGGCAATTTGATCTCTGGAATTGGAAGCATTGTGATTTCAAAGTCGTTTAGATTTAATTTGGGGATGTTGATGGTTGGAAATTTTATTTCTGAAAGAGTTATTTCCGGTAAGGTGAGATCTGGTAGTTCAGACAGGTAGAGAACTTTCAGGTCACCAAATATTTCTTCAGGGTCAGTCATTTGGATCTCAAATTCTCTGATGTTGTCTATGATCGCAACTATATTTGCTTTGATCTCATCAAAGTCTATGGTAAAGGCAGGAACTGTGTAGGAGTTAAGGATGGAGAACTCAGGGACTGAAATTTGAGCTGGGATTTTGATCTCCTGCAGTTTGTTCAGGTTAATTGTAAATGCAGGAATGACAATATCAGTGAGAGGTACAGTAAAAGTGGGAACTTCAAGCTCAGCTCTTTTCAGTGCACCCAGAACTCCATCTATAGATTGCTTCATCCGGGTGAGTTTCTCTTCCTTCACCACTTCTCTGATCTTTTCTATCAGTTGGTTGAACTGCGCAGAAATGAAGGCAACCATGTTGCTGTAGGATTGACTTGCTCTTTGGAGGTAAGTGTACATTTCCTCCCTGATATCCATGTCAAGGATCCTTTGTCTCATGTCCTCAAGGATATCCTGGACTTTTAGCTTAATGTCATTGTAAAATGTGGTGTCAATCACATTTTTTAGGTTCTTTAGAGTGTCAGCCACCTTTGTGTTATTGAGTTCGTCCAGATATGTGAAGATGGAACTTTGGATCTCTCTGAAAAATGCCCTTACGGCCTCAATTTTTTGCACAATCTCATATGTTTTAACCTGCTGGTTGATATAGTTTGTTAGTTCAATAATCCTCTTGTTGGTTTCATCAACAAATACACTGTAGTCAAAGTTCATCATTGACTTAAGCATTGAATAAATGTGTTCATTAAGTTCATCAATGCTTTTCTTAAAGTCAATTGCTCTGAGCTGGCTTGTCACATTGTACAGGAAATGCATAATCTTATCATAAACAAATTCAAAGTTGATAGATTTCAGAGCATCTACCATTGACTGCACTGTCTCTTCAATTTTTAATTTCTCGATGAGAATCACTGCCTGATCCATTAATTCTTTAATTTTATCATCAAGTTCATATTTTAAAAGTAGATCCCTAATGTAAAAGTACACTGCATTGAATTTGTTGGGGATTTCATATTCGTCAATCCAGTTAACAATTACATCATTCATAGATTCAATCACTTTTGCTATCTCTGAAGAGGGTATTTTATATGATAGCTGCTCAACATACATCGCAAAATCAATTGAGAGAAGGTAATCCTTCACATCTTGGAAAAACACGTTGACGTCAAAGTTCTCAATGACCTGTTTAATTTCAGACAGTTTGTCTTTTATTTTCTCCAAGATTCCATATTTAGAATCAAGCTCTCGCAGCCACGCAGCACTGCTTTCTGTGAGCTTCTGTAAATCAATCTGTCGGATGACGTCCTCGATGGCATCAAGTACTTTGACGAGTGACTGCTTGATTTCATACTTCTCATTAAATGCCTGAAGCTGATTTCCAACCTGTGAAAGTACATTCGTTATCTTGTCAGCAAGGTGTCCGGCCTTGACATAGTCTTTCACTGTAAGAATGAGGTGTCTAATTTTGGTGGCAATGTCCGTCACAGTATTTTCCAAGTTCTTTCTCAAGCTGTTCATCACAACCTCCAAGTCATCCATTGTTACATCAAATTCATTGATTAAATAATCAAGTTTTGCTTTTACTTTTTTCACTTTGCTCTCCAAGTCCATTTCTCGCATTAAGTCGCGCAGCTGCACTGGCAGCCGATCTAAATTGGCTCTAAAGTCAGTGATTAGCTGATTAATTTCTAAATTGTTGATGAACTGTTGAAGCGATTCTAAGGCTTGTACAAGTGTGTTTTTGAGCTGCTCAAAAGCAGCAGGAAAGCTCTTGGTGAATGGGATCTCAATTATATGACAGTCACTGTTCTTGTCATACTTGAAGAAACCAGCCACACTGAATTCTTGTATTTCTGGTATTGAGCTATTGTTTTTGCTCACTTTGCTGACAATGTCCGTTAACATTACTCCTGAAAACTCCATTCCAATCTTCTCTGGATCATTGTACGTTCTGATGTCCTGGTTATAAGCGTGGTTGTTCACTTTAGATTTTACTTTCCAGGTTAGAGATTGGTCATTTGGCGTCAGGAGGCCATCCAATTTGTTGTCTAAATTAGCGGAAGACTCCCCACTTGGAAGCATTTTTGTAGTTGATACCAAGCTGTCATGTGAGAATGCAAGAGCTAGGGGCTCTGCTTTAACCAACAACTTGCTGTACAGCTGTCCGGTATGCTTCCCGTATAGATTAATTTCTCCATCACTGTTGACAAGAGAATCAACAGTGAGGCTGAAAGGCAGTGCAACGGTGCGAAGGTTGCTGTCAAAACGTAGAGTCTCAGAATTTATCCGTGCTTCACAGTTTGACTTGGAGGACAGTCCAGCAAACTCAAGTTCACAGTTGTGATTTACTTGGGCTTCCATTACATTTCCGGACGTGCTGTATTTCACTGTACCCGCAAAATCTTCATAGGTGAATTCATAGGTATGTTTAATGTTGTGTTTTTCTCCATACGCTCCCTTTATACTTCCACTTAAATCCACCTTAATTGGCTCAAGCTTAATGTGTCCTTCATTGTTCAAACCGATATCATATAACTTGAGGTCATTTGTCATATCTAACGACATAACAAATGGCTTCATATCAACCTTGGTGTCTTGCTTGTAGTAAATGTCTTCACAGATGAAGCTGTTAGTCTTGGAGTGGAGGGCAAGGGTCCATAGAGTGAGGGTCAGTGTGTGGCTATTTTCTGTATTGATCTGCTTCAATGTTCCCATGGTATTGCTAGTAAAGGTCAGAGCCCTTCGGTTCAGTACAATATTCATGTTATTTCTTGTGGTTGCATCGTATGCATGGGCCTTGAGGGCACCATTCAAAGAGGCTTCCATTGCTGTGAATTTACCCTCAATGTTCAGCTCTCCTCTGCTCTCTTCCGCCATCGCTTTGGTCTTGGAGGACAGGGTTGCTCCATTGTGGTCTATGGCACCGTTGAATGTATTCTCCACTGTGATAGTGCTGCACTGAATGCTGTTAGTTCCACTTGTGGTCAGACCAATTCTGCCAACCATAAAAGAAGCTTTGTGCAATCCACGAAGACCTGTGTCAAAGGTGAGGGAACCTTCAGAGTTTACCTCAAGCCCATTTGAATCCAGAGATCCTGTTATAAGTGAGTATGCCCTATTTGTGTCATCATCTGCCTGTGACTCAAGTCTGAGGATGGCCATGTGGCTGGACACACCAAGCTCAACTTTGTTATTGAGTGATTTACCCACAGCTGTGGCAACAGCGTTGCACTTTAGGGTCAGTTGTGAATCTTTGTACTTGAGCTCTGCTACATGCTTGAGGATATCCTTTTGGGCATTAGTTTTGGACACAATGTTCAACTCAGATTTTGCGTAGACTCCGTGGATCATGTTGTGAACTTGGATGAATGGCGAGTTGAAGTGAAGTGTGGACTCTCCTCTTCCTTCTCTATCTAGTGGACGTAGGTTGTAGCTGTGGGTGTATGAGGTATTGGTGTAGAATGAACCTATTTTAAGCGATCCGTCCACGGTGCCATCTCCTGAGACTTCGTCTGAATTTAGTGTGGAAGTTGACTGAGCAGAGTAGTAGAGAAAGGCTTGCAGTCCCACTGGACTAGAGGATTCAATCTTATAGTTGGCTCTTGCATTCAATTTGTTTGTTACTCTTAATGTTTCTATGACACTGAAGCTTGTGTCAATGAGGCTGTGGCTGAAGGAACTATTTAGAAGATACTTGAGATTGTCATCAGCTCTTCCTGACATCATCCCAGTTCCTTGGAACAGACAGAAAGAATTTATACCATTATCAGTTTCTGTAACAATACAGGCAAAGATGCAGAATAATCGCTGATTAACACATGCTTTATGTCAAAATGTTACTTGCTGCACCCCATAAGCTCTTACTGTACCCATGTGCTCCAGATTCCATCTTTCCAGATAGAAGTTCAATTTCACCAAATAACTAAAATTTGACCAACTATCAGTAACTAAATATGCACAAAGCCGTCCTAATCTTACCTGTCATTAGGGGTGGGGGAAAAAATCGATACAGCATAGTATTGCGATATTTTCCGTGGCAATATTCTATCGATACAAGTATCGACCTTTTATTATATAAATTGTACATGAGAATTTTACTTTTTGGTACAATAATAATAAAATCAGTTGCTTTTTCAGTCCAATAGAAAAAGAGTTTTCCTTCGTGGACACAATTTGAAGTTAAAAAAAGGTAATAAATTGGAATATAGTGCAATATTTTTATAATCACAATAATATTGTATCGTGACATAAGTATTGTGATAATATAGTATTGTGCTAGTGATTCCCACCCCTACCTGTCATGCCACTTTTTCACTGAGCAAATATAACAACAGCCCACATCATTATTTATTAACTATTAATAACTGACACTTTAGGATAATGTTTACCTTCAAGCTTGTATGACATTAGGTTGAAAGGTGATTGGGCCATGGCCTTGTACTGTACAATGTAGCTGGGGACATCGACAGTGTTGTTGCCCCCAGAGATGGAGCCTTCCCAGCTGTAGAAGTTGCTGTTGATCTTGGTGGATGCTTCAGCCAGACCAAGAAGAGGGACAGTGAAATCCAAAGAAGGCGGTATAGTGAATGATAGTAGTCGATAGTTTTTGGCAGGGATATATAAGCCTATCACTGGCAAATCTATGAGGGGAATAGACAGAGTGGTTGGAATATTCAGTTCTTCTGATTTTTTGCCTCCAAGTGGTAGAGGAAGCGAGATGGACATCTTTTCCTTGTTGAACTGGTATTGAAACAAGCTGTCACTGTCGAGGTAAAAAAACAAAAAAGCATAACCAATATCGTTCCAACTTTGGACTTTGCATCTGAATAATATATAACCAAACCCTACATGGATAGGGAATCAGAGGACAGAACAACTATTGAGTTAGGGTTTATGCCCAGTAATGTGAATAGGAAAGCAAGTGATGTTCCTAAACTTTATACTAAACACTTACGACTGTAGAAAGAGTTTCTCAGGCAGGGCCGGCAGGGTGAGATCTGAGATGCCCCTCTTACTTCGCAGGTTTGCAAGATAGGGGAGTCGTTCTGTCAATTTGTCCAGCCATATATGACCTGCCTTCAGGGTGAGATTACATTTGACTGCACAAATCTCGGAATTTGTTTGTCAGTTTTTTACAAAGAAGAAGAATGCATGTAATGTGAAAGACAATCTATCTCTCGTTCAGCTGCAATGGTTTTGATTCTTTCTTCTTTAAACTCTCCATCATTAATCTAGGTATAAAAAGGTATAAAATGCTAATTAAATAAAAATGCCCACATGGTGTCGCTATCTACACCAAAACCTAGTCTGTATGTCCATGGCCTGTGAGTTAACTTTTGAAGTATCATACTAAATCAGACAAACAGAAAGACCAGTCGGACTTAAAAGCTTCTTGAAGAAGGTGATAATTATTGTGTCAAATGTCAAAGTGCTACCTCGATTCCTTTGGTGACTATGTGACGTAGTTTCATATCAGTCTTTGTCACTCTCTGGTCCAACATATGATCAATGAGCTGTTGCAGATGCCTGTGATGATCCTCTACATTTGGGATCAGTTTCTGAATCTCTGAATACAAATCCGATTTGAGTTCAAGTTCAAACTTGTCATTATCTGTAAAGAGAAAATCCAAATGCACTCATAAATATACAAATTAATTAATATTCTAAATTTGTATTCTATGTTGAAAATGTCAGTAATGGCTGACAGTTACCGTATTTGAGGGAAGCTTTTTGTTGGTAGGATGTCTCAGGGAGGTTGATGACTGTCTCTAAGTCCATGAGCATAACCTCATCTTTCTTCAGGTTTGCAGTGACAGAGGCTTCAGTTTTCAGAGAGGGAATGACCATCTGGACTTGCAGCATGGCATCCTTCATCATGTCCAGTCTACATTTAAAACAAGGAAATGTAGGTTGCTAAGATAGGTAACAAACCAAATAGGTTTGTTAATTATTTTAATTTCTTGTGATGGTTTTCAACCACTCATTTCCTGCCTGGTTTCTTGAGACTCTTTCTTCTCAAGAAGTCTCAAGAAACCAGACAGCACAGCTGAAACAGCATTATATCTCATAGGAAGGACTGATGTTTATAGAGCTATGTACCGTGTACGTCCAACAATAGTCAGTTGTGGGATCTTCCTGTTGGTGACATCAATGGTGATACCTTTCATCTTCTTTCCTTCAGCATCACTGTCAGTTACAGCTAGCTTGATGCCTGCTTCCACATCATAGTTGGGAATGACAACCTCAGTGGTGAGAATGTTCTTATTACGGTTATATTTCAGAGATGCAGTCGCCTCTGTCGAATCATCACCTAGTAACAGCAGAAATGAAACTCATTAGTCAGTATTTATCTCCAGGAACAGTGGCAACTGTTAAGAAAGGTGCCCATATAATGCCATATTGCCCCAATCGTTTCCATTGAAATAAATGTTTTGTCTGTGCTGAACTCAGCCCAGGTGTGCACATGGTCACTGATGGTTGGTGTTTATATCTACCAGTATTTACGGGAGAAAGAGGAAAAGGAAGGGACTAGCAGTGCTACCACACCATGACAACAATGAACCGCAGACAGAGCAGCATTACATTTTTAATTTATTTTTATTTTTTATTTACAAATTTTAACTTGCTAAAATATTCCAACACTTCCCCTTACCGGCCTGACAGCTACACATTTACATGCATGCACACACAAACACACGTTGTTTTATGTACCTTCTGCTTTCAGGGTTAGCTTCAGAGACTCTACTTTATGACGACTCTTTTTACCCTCTCTGAGCGTTTCATCTGTGATGGTGGCAGTGTACTCCGAAACTTCCCCTGTGGGCTGGATTTCAACTGCAAACCTGAGAAAACAACACAGTTTTCATTGAATCTGGCTCTCTGGTTAAATCTGCTAACTATCTAGTAAGTAAGGAGTAATCAAAATATCGATCAACCACAGTAACTATTTACATCCCTTCTAATGGGTTCAAGTCAGATTTGCTAATGTGGCTCACTCTTACCTGGTTTCTCCCGTCAGGGGGTAATATGGGGCCTGCTCTGTGGAAGAAGCATTGGAGTAACGTACTATAGTGCAGAATTTCAGACCACTAAATAGGGGCTGGCAGTCAGTTGAGTCAGTCCGGTCCTCCACCAGAGATGGCAGTATTTTTGTTTGACCAGAGGAGACTGACACCAGCTTGTTGCTGTATTTCAAAAAGAGAGAGGAGAGTTATGAAGTAGTGAGGGAGAACAATCACTGAGAGTTGCACAAGAGTTTTATCATTTGACACACATACCACTAACCTAATGCTGAGCAACTGAGTGTTTGACTTAGGAGCAGGGATGGACAGTCTCATCTGGTTTCTGTTCATGGTGACCTTAGCATTGAGGGAACTCTCATGGTACATATTAGTGTGCATCTCAAGCCCAGCCTCCACATAGTCTGGTATGTGCACACCCATTTGGGTGATGAATTCTAGCCCAACTGAAGGCATGAAGGACAAGTCAGTCTGCATGGAGATGGATGCAACAAAATAGCTGTAGTAACAGTAATGCACAGCGGACATACACAAATTATAATTTTATTATACAAGATGAAGAGACACTAACTTACCATCATGTTAGCGGGTGAGTAAGTGAGGCCTCCTTTGGCACCAGGTGCAAACACACCAGCCAGTGAGAACTTCAGAGGGAAGCCAGAGGCAGTGGGTAGAGAGAAGGCATTCTCCATGAAGATGTAGTGGGCAAAGACTTCATTTTCAGTGCTAGATGTCAATGCAGAAAAGACCTTTTGGAAAGAACATGTTATGTGATAATATCGCTTGCATTTAAGTCAGACATCTTACCATACAATTAAATTATATCATGGAAGTCCACTGTCAAATTGAGGGATACTATTTAATCATTAACGTTCTAACTTAATGTTAGCCAAGCTAGCGACGTTTCTCTAGGGTCAGTTGGTCTTTCCAACACTTAATATTTCAGCAGCTGTTGGATGGATTGTTATGATATTTTATAAAACATTTATGGTCCCCATGGACTTCATGATGACTATCCCTTATGCCATCATCAGTTCAACATTTTAATAAGTCCAGTACTTTGGTTTATGACCAAATGCTTGCAAAACTAATGCTATCAGCTTCAGCTGTTGTGCTAAGCGCTAATTTGAAAATGTTAGCATGCTGACATGCTATGCTAAGAATATGAACACAACAACACTACTACTTAAACAATCATATTAGCATGCTGATGTTAGCATTACGCTCAAAGCACCTCTGTGCCCAAATACAGCATCACAGAGCTGCTAGCATGGCTCATAACATTGAGATGTGGCTGCTGATAGCTTAGTTAACCTGACCAAAGAACTAACTAATGTTAGTGTAATCATTTACCAGCTACATATGAAGTGTATCTTTTTATGAGTAGGTTACCCAAAGCAATCAGATGTGTTAGAGGAAGACTATCAGCGTTATGGATAATTTGGTTTTCTCAGACAAAAGTAAAAAGGCTTGTTCAATAAACCCGCGACCCTGAGGAAGAATGGTGTACGGTCAATACACATGGTGGTTTCGTTTATATTCACGTAGCCAATATAACAAAGGCTTTTAAAATTTTGTACCTTGACTAAGCAGTGTACCTTGAAATTTTTGGGAATGAATTCCACTTTTGTTGTGGGTGTAAAAAGGCATGTGTTTTTCTTTTTTTCTCCTGCCAAGTTCTTGTCAGGAAACAATAGGCCTTACCTTCATAGGCAGTATCCTGATGAACACATGGTAGTACATGGATAGAGTCTCAGCCATCTTTCTCATTTCGCTGGTCTTCATGTAGCCTATCTCATTTCCCAGAAGCCGAAGGTAGGCTATGGCTTCAGGGGCTGGAGAGAAACGCACCTCGTCCATGAGCTTCTGTACACTGTTTGTGATATCTTTCAGGAGATCCTGTGAGACCTAGAGAGATTTTTAAAGTGTGTGTCTTAGTTACTGGCCATTCATTTGCAATGAAGCTTCCATACCAATTGATGTGCATAAACAAGCAAAATATGTATAATATGTGTCCAAAAGTCATTTTACCTGTCTCTTCATTCTTTCTCTGTCAGGGGTGATTCTGGCCAAAACCTCTCTGAGCATGTGGGCTTTGTCACCAGCCCAGTACATGACTTTGGAGATAGAGTCGGGGAAGAAACCCTTTTCTCCAAAGAGAGCGTCAATTGTCGGTTCAAATCCTGTTCCCTCAACACCGACCTTGAAGGGGAGATATTTAGAGTTTAAAAATCTTTACAAAGCTAATTCTTGTGTTTTCACCACATATCACAAAACTGAAAACATACCTCAAAGATGTCATAGCTGTAGTCAAAAACCTTTAGCGTCGTCTCCAGCATCACCTCTTTAGGTAAGGTGTCCGTGGAATCGAAGATGATGTTGCTCTGTATTGAGCCCAATGGAGAGTCTATTTTGTAGCTGCGTGAAATGCCATCAAACACCTTGTTTGTGGGTGATAGCTGATCTTTCAAGGCCAACTCAATGTGCTCCCTGAATCTTTAGTAAAGAGAAAAAAGAAGGTTTTACTAAGATGGTACAGTTCCAAAACAACAACAACAACAACAGAAAGGGTCAGAAACAACATGACAAAACCTTCTGAAACAATTTCTCAACTTTTAAAATTTCTATGGTCATTAGGTTAGCAAGATATTGCCCATGTAAAGCAGAAACACAGCAAAATTAGAATAACTTGTAGTAATTTTTCTGGCCACATATAAATGTAATACCAATATTCACTCAATTGTATCTCTGCTAACTTCTGAGGGAAAAAATCTCTCTTCAGCTGCTAGTTGTTTGAATTTTTCCAGTTTTGTCTGTGCCATTGTCTGTCTGCGGTTTGGTGCTAGGTGGATGGTTGACTATTACATTTACATATTATTTGGCGGAGGCTAATATAAAAAGCGACTTACATTTGAAGAACAGCATACAAGCATAAATACAGCACGAGATCTACAACCAGGGTTCGAGTTACAGTATGTGGGAGCCAGTGGGAGCTCAGCTCCCATAAGGAGGGTCTGAACTCCCATGGAAGCAGTAAAATCATGCATCTGTGGGGGTCTCTAATTCATTTATCAACAACCATTATTTTGAATCACAAATGTATTTTTCATAGTAATTAGTAGGCTACTTTAATTATTTACATTAAACGAGATAGACAGACTTAAATGAACAAACTTTCCTAATGAACTACGCTGCACATCGCATGACTGACAGGATGGCTGCACTTCTCCACCATCAGCCACTCTCGTGCGCACAGTTTTGACCGAACAGGTTGAGGCCGCGACCTGCGAAAATAAACTATAGCCTACTGTATTACTCTGTGCTGACTGCAGCTTATTTGTTTAGTGTTATTGGCTTCTTCATGCATCCTCCAATTAGTACAGCGCTACAAATGATAATATGCTTGCTACTGTGTGCCGGGGACAACCAGTGCGTATAACAGAAACTTAACGGATTGCCTAGTGTGAGTAGGCCTACACCCTGTTGCAATATCACAGACATCTGGGGTAAGTAGTGGACTGCTGTGTGTGTGTGTGTGAGGGAAATGTTGAATCACGTAGGCCTAATAAGCAATGATCTCTCTATCTCTGTCTCTCAGCCGGGACTGGGATTGCTTTGTGTGAAGGGTTTGTTGGAGGAGCGTAGTGGCCAAGAAGGAACGTAGGCCTGTATTATGAAGTTTAGGTACTGCAGTAGTCACTCTGTATGCAGCATTAGTGAGTTGAATTTCATTGGGGAGCCAGTGGAGGTCACTGAGTAATGGAGTGACATGAGTCCTTTTGGGCTGATCAAAAACCAGACGTTCTGAACCATTTTTAGTGGTTTCACCGCACAAGCTGGAAGACGTGCTGGGAGGACATTTCAATAGTTGAGGCAAGAGATAACCATGGCCTGTACCAGAAGCTGGGTGGCATACTGAGTGAGGTAAGGTCTGATTTTCCTTATGTTGTATAGAGCAAAGCGGCATGACTGAGAGACAGCGGCAGCATGGTCTGAAAAGGACAGCTGGTCATCAATCATGACACCCAAGTTTCTCAGCACCCTGGAGTTACAGCTGGAGTCGGAGTGATGGACTATTGTGTTTATGTAATGGGATTTATGTTGTACATTTAATTTCATCATCATTTTACCACAAAAGTAGACATTTGAATCTATAAATAAAATGAACATGTATGTAAACTACTCATTTATTGGACAGGTAATAACTAGCTAATATCATTGCTGGCTAATTACTCACTGATGCATGTGTGGCTCATCAGAGTTGCGTATGTTGTTCAGATGGGAGACCACAAAGCTCTTGAGCTGCTCCTCCCTCACGTTCACCAAACTGCTCACAACATCTCTAACCAGGGCTTGGTCTGGGTTCTTCATCAGAATCAGGTAGGCTGTGATACGTTTTTCAACAGGGCTCCGAGCGTCCTGGTACACCTCCATGAGAACGTTTCCGACCTGTTGCCGACCAAATGGCAAATTACTGGGTTGGCTGGTTGTAACCAGTGCTTTGTTCATGCAAGAACGGCAGAGGATTGCAAAAAAATGTGCATACTGTACATTTTCACAATATTTCAGTTTCAGTAACTCATTTCAAGTCTTCTGTGCTCTTTTTTGCTTTTTGTACGTACATTTGTTAAAAAGTCAATTTGTCAATTAATTCTCATGAGATATGCCGTGGTCATCATTACCCTACTGTGTGTGTGTGTGTTTGTGTGTGTGATATAATTGTACCTCATCATTGATATCCATCAACCTAAAGGCCTGTATAGCTGCCTTTTGGTTTGATAGTGGAATGTCTGTTTTCTTAGCACACCGCATAATAGAGGAAATCAGGCTGGGGCTGACTGCTTGCATGGCTTGACCCATGACACCAACAACCTGGAGATTAGAAAAAAAAAATTTAATTTGGGGCACTGCCCCCCTGAGCCAGATTGCAGAAGAGCTGACTCATCGCAGAATCCATATATATAAAGTGAAATGCTTGAATTGGTACCCTCAGCACAAGGAAGGGAATCTCTTCAGAGTCATAATCAAGGATTTCTCCCGAGCAGTCATTTAAGAGTGTTTCCATGAACTTTGACACATCGTTGACCACTGGAGTAACCTCTGCTTTATGGAACCTGTGGACCAGAGACAGAGAAGGTATGATCAGATAATCTAATTTGGATAAAGACTGTGTTTAAAAGTTACATTTGCCTTTAGTGGTCACCTATAGGAGTTACAAAGTTGGCTAAGACATTAACTTTAGTAAAGCAAAACAGGACATAAACATTTAACGTTTATGTCTTGTGTCATAATTATCGGTCTTAAAGAAACCTACTTTACTTACTTCTTGACTGTGTTGGCTAGAGCATACATGATTGCCCTGCTCTGTTTAAACTGAGCCATGCTGAGCATGTCTTGGACACGTGCAGCATCAGGGTTAGCCTGTAGACTCAGCCCATAGACAAGAGCGTCTGCCTCTAGTGACAACCCATCAGTGGTCCTGATAGCCTGCAGGATGCCACTGGTGCACTCCGGGGTTCCACACTGGAACAAGGCCTGCCAGGTGAGCCAGGCTGATGTATCCAGCATCTCAGTGACTGTCTGGCTCAGGGTCTCGTTCCTCAGGACGCGCAGGCTGGACACCAGCTTATGAAAAAGGCTGGTCCTCTTCTGACCCTGATCTGTGTCTGCCAAAGCCACAAGGTCCCGCAGGGTGCTCAGAACAGTGTCCTTTGTCTGGACTAGAGCTTTATCATCAGGGTCTTCAAAGTGGAGTGTCTTGCTCTGGCTGGGGTTCACCTCTGTACGTACATATTAGCATTAAGTTTGCATTTAGCAATAAGAGATGTGAACTTAAACTATTACTGCCAGGCACAGCAGGTCTGCTTGAAATAATCACTCACCAAATACTCTGTTGTTGATCCTTTTGGAGCTTTGAAGGGTGAGCTCCTGGGTCACCACAGATGATATCCCATTGTCCCTGCAAGGCAGGTTAGAATGTGATGCAAGGGGCAAAACAATGCACTATAAACAAACATAAAAATGCACTCAGATGATGGCTTACTCATGGGAGAAGGGCAAGTAGATGTGTTTTTCTTTGCATATGGCTGTTGTGATGTGCTTTCCCTTGTTATCAAACTGGTAGCTACAATCTTGAGTGCTTCTGATCAGCTTGGACATGGGGCGATGCTGGAAACAAAAAATCACAATGGTTGTATGTGTGACATAAATGGCTCTGGCAGCCTATGCACCAAAATGACAAAAATGTAAGCGTTTTTACGTAGTGTAACACACTTTATGTATGACGATTGGCAGTTAACACAGATGGAACCAGTTCTTTTTCGTTTCACATAGAAGATAAATGCCATAACAGTGTATTAATCTTAATTTATCAGTAGAGTAATAGTTGAGTTAACTGTTTTGCCATTACAACAAACATTGTTAGGGACTTGCCTTACTGGACTATAGTGCATGATAGACAGGACAAACCTCAAAGCAAAAACTGGACCACAGCACAATATGAGATTTTTGGACAAATTTTATAGCTTTCAATGTCTAAACCAACTTTTAGAATTTGTAAAAATAGCTTTCCCATTAATGGTTAGCAGAGATTATAGTGGCAAGAAACTAAACCTCTTTCATATTTTCATATTTGTTTCCTGGCAAGAGGTTGTTTCCCACCTCCCCCTCTCCTGAAGTACTGTATATGATCACGTGTCACGAGTTTCCTGACCTTTGGCCTCCATGTACATAGGAGAAAGTAGCCCAGTGTCATATTGCCTTTACCACACAATTAAATGGCATTAAAGTCTTCCGGTCACAGGGCATAGTGCTAGAGGCACTATAGAGGGCTGGTACTTACCAGATTTTGCAGCAGGGCTAGGGGGCTATTGGCTAGTTCCCTGCTGTAGAAGTGGTCACACTCGGACAGATCTCTGGACAGTGTCAGAGTTGTGGCGATATCCTTCTGTTCTGTCCAGTCTGTTAAACATTGCCCGTGCACTGTGCTCTGAAAAAGAGAAGGGATTTAGCTCTTGGCTATTAGCTTTAGACCACATGCCACATGTAAGCGCATCACTAATCATCAAGCGGATCATTAAATGTACATCTGTTATAAACGCGTGTTCATCTACTGGCCCATGCCGTACTTTCCCGATACTTTTGTAGACAAGCCACTGCATTGTGAGACGATACTAACCATGAGGCTGTTCCTTTCATCCTCCAGGACCGGCACCATGAGTGCTGATACGATTCCTCTCTTTATGTTGAGGATGTTGGCTGGCTCGTCTGTCTCAGGGTAAAGTTGGATACTGGTGACTTCGTCCACAGTGAACTTCAGAGGGTTCCTGGATGAAGAAAAGGCAAACTGCTTAGTAATATCTTGCAGTAAACAGACATGTCTGTGTGAATATATTAGTTTCTGATGAGCAGTTGGCACCTTGCATGGTAGCCTCTGCTATCAGTGTGTGAATGTGTGTGAATGGGTTGACATGTAGTGTAAAGCGCTTTGAGGGGTCAGAAGACAAGAAATGCTCAATCCATTTATCATTTATATTCAGTTCCATTGTTGGCGGTCTGAAAAGGTCTTGTTATACTGGCTCTGTCTGGAAAAATCTATCTAGCAGTACCTCAAAAGCTCACTAATTATCAAGTTATATATTTTTTTGTGCAAGACTACTGCAGAGTGCAGTGTCCTCCTGGCCTTCCATAAGTTGATATGGCGAACATGTTAGCAAACAATTGCTTATTTACACATCCATCAGTTATGGAGCAACATTATCATTCATTTGAGTGTTTTGAGTGTTTGAGTGTTTCTGTTCACCTGGAGTGCAATATTCATTCTCCTTTTAGCTCTGTTTTTTGGCCTCTACCAACAGCTGAGGGAAATATCTGGCTTTTTTGCTGCTAAATGCACCACTATGTTCACCAACTGGTCTCTAGCCTTGGGTTTTAAGAGCTTTGCAGCCGGATGATGCGGCTGAAAATGATGCCGTGAGAGTGAACCAAAACAGTAATGTTGTGAGCTGAACAGGCTCACTAAAATGCTCAGTAAGCTGCAGATTCAGGTGCTAATTCTTTGTAGGTATATCACTACAAGAGACCCCTTTGACAGTGTCACATTGTTTTCACTGTCACAAAATATAGATGGTATATTTGATATGCACAAATTTAAAGATAATATAATGTTTTGAGTGTAAACTTCTCAGCCAGTTTGTTCCAAGTCTGGCAAATACCTCAAATGGCGTGTAATCTAGGTTTTGGAGTAGCAAACTGCCCTGCAGGGCCTCAGGCTGAGATTGAACTTGTATAGAGTTTCAAGTTTGCTTTTCTTTTCTTTTTTAACCATGTTGCTTTGTCATGGCTCAACAGAGACACCAAAAAACTCTGACTCGTTTCTCATCTTAATTTACAAAGACATCATCATGTTATTGCAGGTGTATCAGATCAGATGCACTAACTTTTCCATGGCAGCCCGGAAGGCCTCGGAGCCGGGGGACTGCCTATAGACCGGCTGGCCCTGGGGATCCATGACCGACACCTCACTGAGAGCACAGTCCTTGGTGTGCATGATTAATCTGCACGCCATAGGGACTTCGATCTCTACCTAAAGATATGTGACAGCAGACACAGGGTCAATGGAGAGACAGGGAGGGAGCTCAGATAAGAACATTCTGTTATGGAGTGAACTGACAAAGTGGGACACAGTCACGTACCTGACAAGAGACTTTAGGGCCATTCCTCAGGTTGGCAGTGCCCATCACACCATTTCTGCTCTCTGTGGTGTACTGGTACACATATTTCTTATGGGCCTTGAATCTGGATGCCACTGCAATAAGATGATGGTATCATTTGGTAATGTTGACTCTCTAAGATCTTTGTCATGTACAAAGTGCTGAGCAAATTATTTCAACAAAACACTGCCTTTAAAGATGAGGTCATGTTCCTACATAAAACCTATAGGATCGTTCTGTTCTTCCTGAATCATAAGTAAACTGTCAAGGTTCCACAGCATTACTTGGCAGCAGACCTTCCGGCCTAGAGGTAGCAAAATGATGTTCCTAGCAGTGAACAGCAGCTATTGTACTCATTCATAAGCAGCATGGAGATAGAGTTCATCAGCTCCTGGTCTATCTCCAGAAAACAGGTCATGTGTTTATTAGTTTAGCACAACCACCATCGATCTGTTAAGTGGTCAATGTGTCTGTTTGCAGTAACATACCACCACTTAACCCCTTCTATCTACTATGCACATACACACTCAGCTCTTTCTAGAGGCACACACACTATCCAGTCTCTTAGAGAAACTGACAACGTCCAGAGGAGCCTTATCAACCCATTCAAAAGTACAATATAAGCTTTTTGCATCATTCTTATTTTTACTAAAATACTACAGAACACTGATGAAAAAAACAAGGATTTTAAAGCTTGTTAGCTGTTGCTGATTAAGTAGTGGACGTTTAGTGTGAATGTCGCCTAACTGATGTGTGGATAGCAACTTACACAGACATGTTGAAGTTTGTTCATTATTGTCAATGCCTTCCTCTGAAACACAAAAGAGAGTGAAGGATCACATACATTATGAATAAACAGTTAATAGACAATATTGATTAGAATTATTATTAGAATTATTCTAAGAAATTGTCTAATTGTCAGGGCAAGGGCAAGAGTATATTTCACCAGCTAAAGCAAAACGCACTGAGGAATAACATGGAGCTGATTTTACAAACCTTAGAATGAAGCGTTGATTAGATCTATTTTGCAACTTGCAATGAATGAATGAGTAATACATCAAGTATACATTATTTGTGTATCAACCTTTTAACAAGTGTATAATCCTGGTCACACCCTCATTTTTTTTATGAGTAAGCGTAAGCAGAATTGTGAGGGTTAGGGTGAAAGGGTGGGACTTTTTAGGCTCTTTGTTAACTTTCCCTCCATATTTCCCCTTTTTCCCTCTGCTCTTGTTCATGTTCTTTTTTTCTCTTACTTCTCTTACTTGCTTGAATGCCAGCGGATACTTTATAACACATGCAGTTAAATTATAATTGTTAAACTGCAAACTGAGCAAATATTGTCATATCCAGGAGCCATTAAATTCAAAAGGACTAAAAACAGACCATTTTCTCTGCCACATTTTGACTCATTATAGTAGGAAAGGCACATGGGTTACTAATACCATTAATGCTGGCTCTGTTCCATTTACTTGCTGCAGTAAGCGATCATGCAAAAGGACCCTGGAATGATCACACCTGTATTTGCTTTTCACAGAAGACATGGAAAAGGCCAGACGTAAATGATGAAATGAATCATGGCTGAATTCCATTTAACAGTTTTTAGGTCCTGATATTGTGCACACTGGCTTACTGTCACAGTGTCCTGGCTTACTGAGATACCTGAATAGAACAGGGCCATTGTTAATGTTATTATTAACACTTGTGCTTTCTCCATGACAATCAAAATATAATAATAGGCCTTTGTATAGTAGCTACCTCAAAATAAAAACCAAATGACAAATCATGACAAAAAATGCCTTATGTTATCCGATACTAATTAGTAATCCAATTACTTTGAATCAAAACGGAATACTACTTACGAGCCACCGTGTAGCTGCTCAGCAGCAGTAACAGACATAGCTTGCTGTAACCCATCATGGGTTAAATAAAAGGGTTCCCTCTGTGTTCTTCAGCCGTCTCAGTCTTGACCAATACAACAACAAATCTACCCAGATCTTTTATACAGGTATGCAGACACAGCAAAGCCTGTGAGGTCGTTTCAAAGTTCAAACTCTGACTAGCACTGAAGGTTATGGGTGGGTAAATAGCGGTTTCTAGTGAGGATTTCTAGGTGTCCCCAGACCTCCAATACTGGAGTTCTTGTTGCTTTTCTCTTTAGTATTTAATTAAAATTCTTTGTTATGAATCAGTCTGTGGTACTGTAATAATCAACTTATAATTAGATTAATAATAAATCATTATTAGCATTACTGTGGTTATAGAGAAACTACTGATGAAACAAATCTTATGAATGCTTTGATTCACTATATCCAAGTAAATGAGCATCAGTGTGGTTACTGTTGCGGAAAAATGGGCACATAGATGTTTCTCTTGGGGATGCAAACTAAAGCCTATTTTAATGGGACCTCTCTCCAATTTAAGGTATGTTTCAGGGAGGACTGCTGGAAGACCTTCAGTTTAGGACCAAACAGCCCAGTGGTGAAACTGTCCTGTTTCTGGCCTCAACATTGTTGTTGTTTTTAAGTCAAGGAATTTTTTAAGTGAAGGTGCAGAGAGTGTTGGGCTGTAATTTCTTTCCTGGACAGAGTCACTTTGCTACTGTTATATTTCTGATAAGTGCACATGTGTTTTACTCTGACGACTTAATGACAGACTGAATAGGTCACAAAGTGCAACCAGGGTGAATGTAATGTAGTTTAAAGTACCTATAGAATAAACGATAAAAGGGTAGAAATAAGGGTAAAGTACAGTACATAATAATAATAATAATAATAACATTAATAGCTTTTCAATACAGGAAACAAAGTGTTTTACAAAAAACAATGAAAAAGAAACAAATAAGTGAAATAATGAAAATAGACATCACACAATGTGTCTTAAGAAGTGAGATAAAACAGGGAACTGACTCTGCAAGCCTGATCTCCTCTGGCAGGTTGTTTCAAAATGTAGTGGATGTAGTGTAGTGCAGTGGTAATTCTGTGTGTCAGTATTATTGCAGATATTTTGGTATCTGTGTTTATAACATCCGATAAATGACAATTAAAAAAGAAACTGAGAGACAGAAGACCGATCTTTCAATCATGTTATGAGTGTTGTTGTTGCATAGTTTGTCCACCAAAGGGCGCTCTGCAACTCCATGTTGGCAACACAAGTGTTTGGAATGCCACAAATCAAATTCAAAGTACTATTTATAACAATAAAACTGCATTATTTCATGTTGTCTTGGTGGTCTCATGACTCCAAATAACAAATGTTAGAGATAATCTTTGTTTATGTTATGTGTTTCTGAAAAGAAGAAAATAACAATATTGGCAAATATATTGCATTTCTTTTAAGTAGAAACAAATAGACATCACAAATTGGGGTGAGTGGGAATGATGGCTGCATTCTAACATTCTAATTCTAACCCTCTCACTTGTTTTTTTATTTTTTGCTGCTCTCTTCCTTATGTGTGTGTATCAATCTATCAGACTTCATTTGTGTATTGCCTTTCGTGCAAAATAACAATACAAGGTGCTTGACATTGTGTTAAAATTCCAACATAACCATGTACCCAAAACACATTCTGCATTGCTTCGCTGCAAGATAAACTTAAGAAAATAAAATGAGAATTAGAAATAGAATAAAGAAACGTAAAAAGATAAATAATATATAATTAAGCACATAAAAGAGAAATAAAATGAATATTATTGTCAATATAAGAAAATACACTACAGCTACTCTCTATATATCATTGTCCTTACCACCTGGGTTACTAGAAAACCAGAGGATCTGAGGGGTCTATTGGGAACATATTTGACATACCCGTGGCTGCAGCATTCTGAATGGTTTGTAGCTTATTTATGGACTTCAGAAGAGAAATGTACGTTGCAATAGTCGAGTCTGCTGGTTATGAAAGCATGGCTTTGGTTGGTTTAAGTCTAGGAGTAGCTACTAATATGGAGAGCTTCTCATCATCCATCTTAATTCTCAAATCATTTAAAACTTTGACTACAAATTTTCTTTTTGTTATATAACTTGTGTTGTATAATATATAAACTTGATACCTTGATACTTTGAATGGTGCTGTTTTAGTGCTATGATGGGGGCAAAAGCCAGACTGAAACGTCTGAAATATGCCATTTTGGTACTCAGTTAGCTGGTACTAAACCATCCTCAAACATTTTGTTTAGGAAGGAAATATTTCAGATTGGGGTGTAGTTGTTGAGTTTTAACAGGACATGGTTGTTTTTCTTTATGCAGGGGTTACAACAGCAGTTTTCAGTATTGTGGGAAAAACAGGTTAACAGAGAAAGATTTATCATCTCAGGCACTTCAACCTCAAGACAATAAAACACAGACTTAGATAGGGAGGTGGGGATGGGATCAAGTGAACAGGTAGGCCTAGAGGGGTTTAATTTCACAACTATGTTCCTAAGCATTTCCTCATTAACAGCAGTACAATCAGGTAGTCATGAGGTAAAATGTCCACAGATTTGCACAGGCTTATTCTAAATTAACTAACATAAGATATACCAATATAACAGCAAGATGTTAACTGTTCAATTGCCCTATTCTTTTTCTTAAAAATATTGCCTACACGTTCGACAATAAGCGGCTTTTATTATGAAGGCAGACCGGAAGTGTAGCACTTCCGTCGCTCTGTAAACATGTTCCTGTCTAGGCAGTGACATGACTTTGAACTTCTCATAGGTTCTCAACTTTCATAAAGGACATTGCTATAACACTTTGTAAGGTAAGACATGGATAAACAGCGGTAAATGGAAAGGAGTTATTTAGAGGCCAGCGAATCACGGTACTACTTATATTTAGCGAAAGTGCGCAGTGCGTTTGAAAACGTTGGTGGGAAATTACTGGCTGATTCCTACATCGGATAGGAAATGAACGAATCGTAGACTGTAAAAAAGAAGGGACAAATGGATAAATGTAACTACCGTATAGCTAACTTCTGGCCTGTGCATTTTGAGGCCAGAAGACTGCGTCAAGTGAGCGTCGTTTGGAGTTTGATGCGCGTCTATTTGAGCTATTAACGTTATAACAGTAACGTTAACGTTGCAGGTGATTGGAACAGACAAAAAGGACGAAGACTCGCACTTCAGCTTCGGCAACCGTTTCTGACATTGTTTTCTAACGCTACTGTTGCCATAATTGGTTTGCTGAGAAGCACAAGGGATTTCTTCCCAAAATGTTCCTGACTATGACCAGAAACGTTGCAGTAACGTTGGTCTCACATTACTGTCCTTTAGTTTGCGTTCAAGACTCCAAACGTTAATGTACACAAGGAAATATAAGGGGAATTCACCTCCAAAGTCAAAATGCATTGACACAGCAATTTACACTAAATGGCCTTGCCAGTACTGCAAGTGTTGGAAACATTCCTCAGAGACTTTGGTCCATATTGACATGATAGCATCAGGTATTGCTCCAGATTCGTTGGCTGCACATCCATGATGTGAATCTCCCGTTCCACCACATCCCAAAGGTGCTCTATTGGATTGAGATCTGGTGACTGTGGAGGCCGCTGGAGTACAGTGAACTCAGAAGATGGTACACTGTGGTCAGAAAGGGATGGACATGGTCAGCAACAATACTCAAGGAGGCTGTCTCCTTCAAACATTGCTCAATTGGTACTAAGGGGCCCAAATTGTGCCTAGAAAATATCCCCCACACCGTTACACCACCACCAGCAGCCTGAGCCGTTGATACCAGGCAGGATGGATCCATGCTTTCATCTTGTGTACACCAAATTCTGACCCCACCATCTGAACGTCGCAGCTGAAATCGAGACTCATCAGACCAGGCAACACTTTTCAGTCATCTATTGTCCAGTTTTGGTGAGCCTGTGTGAATTGTAGCCTCGGCTTCCTGTTCTTAGCTGACCGCAGTGGCCCCCGGTGTGGTCTTCTGCTGCTGTAGCCCATCTGCTTCAAGGTTCAACGTGTTGTGCATTCAGAGATGGTATTCTGGATACCTTGGTTACAACGAGTGGTTATTAGAGTTACTGTTGCCTTTCTGTCACGTCGAACCAGTCTGCTGATTCTCCTCTGACCTCTGACATCAACGAGGCATTTTCATCCACACAACTGCCGCTCGCTGGATATTTTCTCTTTTTTGGACCATTCTCTGTAAACCCCAGAGATGGCTGTGCGTGAAAATCCCAGTAGATCAGCAGTTTCTGAAATACTCAGACCAGCCCGTCTGGCACCAACAACCATGCAACGTTCAAAGTCACTTAAATCCCCTTTCTTCCCCATTCTGATGCTCGCTTTGAACATCAGCAAGTTGTCTTGACCACGTCTACATGCCTGAAAGCATTGAGTTGCTGCCATGTGATTGGCTGATTATGTGTGTTAACAAGCAATTGAACAGGTGGACCTAATAAAGTGTCCAGTGAGTGTATATTGACGTAATGATAATTGATACATGTGACTTTTGCTTAGCTGTTGTTTCAGAACGATGGACAATGGAGAGAGAGAGAGATTAGGATACTATCCTTGAAGCTTAGTTCATGCCATTAAGCCACAGTGAAAGAATTGTTTGTGAAGGTTGTTTTATTTTGAAAATCGACTGGATTCTCTATGCCTATGGATTCATCTACTCCGTGCTGCTTGAAGTGAACTTTAGCAAAAAACAAAAAAACACATGCACATCGAATCGTAATTGCAATATCTGGCAGAAAAAAATCATAATTAGAATTTTTCCCCAAATCGTTCAGCCCTAGTGAATAAACATGATCACAATATTTAGTGCTCTGCTTGTGCTACATTCCTATGTGAGCGCTCTGATTATCATTAAAACATTTACATGACGGGTAATCATAGATTATGACTGAATTTTTACAACCCTGTCTTCTGAACAAGAATCCATTGGATATTTCAGTAAACCTATCAAGGAAACCTTTTTAGGAGAGTTAAAATAAGGGCTTGTCTGTGTGGTCTGTCATTTGAAGTGACTTTCCTTTAAATTTTCTTAAACTGTGCAGTAAAATAACATCAAATATTACATGGACATGTGTCATTCTGAAGAGGAATCTATTGAAAATTTCAGCAAACTTCAAGGAAACAAGTCTTTGACAGTTTAAATAAAGACATGTTTGATGGATTACGTGATGACTATGCAGAAAAATGATTTTTCAGATTATATATAGGCAGCATATATATGCCCTGGTGGCTATGCTGGGTTTGGTGGATTGTGCTAGTATGGAACAGCTTGGGGAGAGAGGGGCCTGATTGCTAGATTGCTAAGTCCTCTATCAAGCAGAAAGTTGCTCCTCAGTCCCAAATGAACACGCCTCAAATCTGCATCAGACCAGCGACCTCCTTCAGATCTGGTGTTGGGCCTAAAGCAGGGGAAAGCAAAGAAAGCAGGGACACAGCAAAAACAATACTGAACTAAAAAGACAAATAGATGGATACAAAGGAGAATTAATTAGCAATATCTCATTAATACATTAATGAATATTATTCTGGCCTGACCCAGGTGTCCTGAGCTGTCCAGGTTCCACCCAGAACTCCATCTCTCCCTCTCTCTCTCTTCCCCTTTCCTTAAACACATATTCAGGGAACTTTGGTTATTACCTTCCTGTTGTTTCTGTCTCTTGCCTCATGTCTCATATGTTCAATCTTCCTGTTAATCACTTTTACTAAACACAGTATTAATAAACACACACAAACATAATAAATAATTGATTCAGTAGGCTGAACAGTTAATCAGACATACAGATTTGACTGGCACTGTAGAAGAACTGTAAATGTATTACGTAATAGTTTTATTTGTATTTTATTCTAATGTTGTCTTTTGTGTTTTCTGACAAAGCATGTGCGTGGATGTCTAGGTGAAACATGCTGACCGCTGTCCGAGTCACCGGACGTTCCCTCAGATACTTAGTATCTCAAACTCTGCCAAGGACTCAGGTAAGAGTGTTATTATTTATCTCCTTTCCCCTGCCTTTCAATAGTTTATACATTGGTTAATATAGTTTTAGATCGCCAGCTGGCTTTATAAAGGCAGTTGCAAACTGCAGCCAGCGTTTGTGAACTCCGTTTCATGCACCTGTAAACAATGATCACCAGAGGGCGTTTTCAGTTGCTGTTTCTAAACACTGTTTACTCATTGTGCATCCACCCGAACCTCAATGCCAGTGTGCGTGTGTTGCAGTTAATGTAAGGGAATTAAGTTTATTTATCAACTTTGAAGTCAAAAGTTCAAACAGGCGTCTGTAGGACATGAAAACAGTTCATTACAACTGAGAACATGAGAGCCATAAATACTGATATACTAAATATCTTGTAAACAATTTGATATTGCTGACAAAATATTATTTACACACATGTAGATATTCAGTTTATAATCCTAATGACATACTGATAGCAAGACTTCCTTAAAACTACTTGATTATTTTATTTTATTTAAATGATTTGCTTCTGTCAGTATTTTTGGCTGTCACGTTCTCAGTGATATTGTAATAAATTAATATCATGTTCTAGATGCCCGTGTAAAATTTTCTCAATATTCAATGAAGTTGGGGAATAAGTTTATTAAAAAACAAAAACAAAAAAAACTTTTCAGTGGTGTGAAGAGATGCACACGGGATTTGAAGTCTCCCTACAGGACAGCGTTTAGGTACACAGTCTAAATTTGAATCAACGCCAGCAGATTCTCTGCTTCTCCGTATGTCATTAAGCTCTGTGCTGAGACAAACTACTTTACAGAGAGTAACAGATCCCTGACTGAAACGTTTTGTTGTGTTGGGAGGAGAGCACAGGTCTGCGCTGTGAGTAGTCACACCTTAACTCACATGGGAACTCATCTTGCTCTAGAATCTCATTCGCTGTCCGACTTTTGCTCTTTTGTCATTCTAACAGCAACCAAGGTAACACTGCAGTATTTTATCCAGGGAAGCCCAGAATCCAATTCTCCTTTTGCCTTGTGAAACAGATGTGTATTACTCTTTCTTAATCTTGCCTTCGGGTCACCTCAGATAAACATTTGTGTTAGTCAGGTTATAAAACTTCTGCTCTTAGGATGCAGAGAAATACTGACTCAACCTGAGGGTGTGTTTCTCACCATGCTGCAAGAATGCTCATCATAACCATCTGTATTCTCGTCTGTATTCTTTTGAAGTTTAAGTAAAGATTCTCTTTTGGAACCTGAGTTATATTTTTTCTTCTGCGGCACTAATGTAAAACAGATCATTTTGGACACAAACTCTATTGTCTGTATATGTTTGTGGATGTCCAGGTGAAACATGCTGACTGCTGTCTGAGCCACCAGAAGTTCCTTCAGAGACTCAGTGTCTCTAACTTTGCCATGGACTCAGGTATACAAACACAGATACATACTATGTCCCTTTGTATGGGATTGTGTCTAATTATAGGGATAGTGAAGCAAGCACTTTAATTAGTTTTTAAGGCTTTGGTGCGTTGCAAGTACAATTACTGGTTCAATATTAGTGAAATGGAAGGAAATTATGTTTTTTTTAATCATTTTTGAAATCAAAAGTTGTTACAGGCATCTGTAGAACATGACATTAGGTCATTACAATACAACGGAGAACATGAGAGCCACTAATACTGATAAAGGCCTACTGAATATCTTGGAAACAGTTTGATTCAGCTCATATATGTAGATCTCCTCCTGTTTTTGGAGCATTTAAAAATGAATTGGCAGGTTTTTTTAAATCCTAACAACATATTAATAGTAAGAATTCCTTAAAACTTGACTCCCTTAAATTGTATTTTAAGTAATCCCTTCTCTCACTCTTTTATAAGACAATTATACCGTTTGTTTTCATTTATTTTGATTATCTCACATCCTCAAAACTGTATGTTTAAGTCAAGTGAGTACCAAATACTACATGGCAGCTTGACCAAGTACAACAGAAAACTAAATAAAATGTGAGCTTATGTATCACAAGCACCAAAATGACCCAAAGTTTCAACTGTCTCTCTGTGACTCCATCCCGCTGCTTCGTTGTCTCACGCCTCCTCCTCTGCCTTCCAAAGGTTAACCAAACCCAAGTCATCTTCACTTGAACATTAACCCTAGTGAAACAAGTCAGAGTAACCTGAGTCTTCAATAGGCAGGGTTTGGCCATATACTATGTAGCTCTCTTCCACCACTTCAGTCACCTGTTGCTGTAACTGGCTTATAGATGTGTGTGGGCTATGATGGAGCAGTGGACTAATTTTAATTCTCTGAGTCCTGCTCAGTTGAGGCTGTTGATCAGGCAGGAAGATCCTAGAATAAGAACGACGACTGGATTAGCTAGCGGTAAGATCCAGTGTATCACCCACAGGGCTGTATAGGACACCTTAACCGTGCACTTATATTTTTTGCTTACTTGTGGAATTTTCAATAATGTAAAAATGTAGGGCTGAACAATTAGAGGAAAATATAAAAATGCGCTTTGTCTACGAAGATTGCAATTTAAATTGCAATTTTTTTCTATAAATTAAAGTACAAGTACAAGTCTAGGTATGATTGTACCGAGCAAAACCACAAACTTCAGCTCAATTTACAATTCAGTTTAGTTCTTTATAATCAGCAAATCCATCAAAATGTACTACAGCAACGGTGTATCAGGACAAAATTATGGAGCCGGGGGAGGGGGGGTAATAGTACGAGAAAATTAGTCCGAGAGATTAAAGCGGTAAATTTAAAAACTTAAAAACTTGAGTCATACATTTGCAAAAAATAGGTTTGTTAGTTATCGGATGAACTGAACACAGACGCTGGGCTCAAGCCAACTTTTTGGGCTGAACCCACAACCCTCCGGGTCCAAATAGCGCATAGAAACGGCTCGCAACCTTGGATCCATTATCAAATAGATTGAAATCCTGTTCAACCAACTATCAGATGTCCAATCTGACTCTGACTTAAAATGTTGATCTCTTTGCACTATTAGAGGCTGTATATCAGTCAGTGTGCTCCAGCACCCTTTTTTTCCTTTGGAAGTTCGCTGTCCTCCAGCTGCATACTGCTGGAAGATGCACGGAGAACCCATTTTCATCTTGTTGAACTATTTGTTGCAGCATAAATGGGCACCTCAGTGTTCTGGTAATTGCAAATGAAGAAATAGAAAGACTTGCCTTGGGGACTAGAGAAGCATTTGAAGAAATGGGAGATGAAATCTTGTACTGGACCAAATAATATTCTCTTTTTTGTTTCTATTATAACTTACATAAATGTATGTGTCTTTGTGTCAGGATACCTGCAGGCTAATGTCATCATCCTGCCCAGTCATCTGGCCAATGACTTTGAAGCCTTATGTCACAGAAATCCCGCCCCTTTGCCACTCCTTTATCGCAGCAAATCAGGAGAGACTTCCTGTCCGGATCTTGCTAAACATGCTGACATAAGGTAGAACAAACACACACAAACATGCATACACCACTGACTGAGCAAGCATCCCACAGATTTCCATTATTCTTTGACAATTTGTGTTCGTCTTCTTGTTCCTCCAGTATGACAATAGGTTTGTACATTAGTCATGCAGTAGGGGTGGGGGAAAATCAATACAGCATAGTATTGCAATATTTTCTGTGGCAATATTGTATCGCTACACGGACGTCAAACATCGATCTTTTATTATATAAATTGTACATGAGAATTTTACTTTTTGGTACTAAAGGATTAAAATCAGTCGGGGGGGGGAGGTAAAAAATTGCAATATATCATAATATTTTTAAAATCGCAATAATATCGTTTCGTGACATAAGTATTGTGATAATTTCGTATCGTGGTGATTCCCACCCCTATCATGCAGTGTTCAATAAAACATTCAGAAATAGCAGAAACTGCCTCCCACAGAGATCTAGAGAAGGTCAGGAATTGAGCAGAATCCAAAATGTCTCCTTTAATCAGTTCAAGAAGCTTTAAGGTGAATCTACTTCTGTCCGTTCCTCGTGATGAATGATTGTCCCGCAGTGGTTGGAATGATTCACCCCTGTATAAACAAATGTCAGCACATTATACATTAACTCAGTTTTGGTTGATGTTTTTGACTTTTGTGTGTTACGGCAGCTGCCTGCTAATGATTTTTAAAAGTTGTTAGAATTTTACAATAATATCTTGAGCAGCGCCTTTACTCTAAACATGTGGGTTAGAGTTAAACCAATCAAATGTAGAACATTGACATAATACTTTCCACACACCATAGAATACACCATACCATAGTAAAGATGTATTCCACCACTGTTCAACGAGATCCCCATCCACCTCACAGAAATTGGCCTTTCGTGCTACTGACCCACCTTGAGCAGTGTGGAGAAGGTCACATCCCACTGCAAATAATTTTCACATTTTTCATCTCGGTTATTTAATGAAGGTAGTACTGAATATAGAATTGTTCTTATAAGTTTTATATACATCCCACTCAATTAGATATGAAATTTTGTATGGTAAGTTATGGCATTATGGAATCCCTCGCATTTATCCTCCCACCTTACATCTCTGTGCTTCCCTTTATTGTTGCTGAACAAAACTCACCATGACACATGACGTGTGTTTGTGTCTTCAGGACAGATATTTCTCAGTACTGTGTGTACGAAGAGGGTGTCCTGGTGAAGACAGTCTCCAGTCTGTGGAGTTACAGCTCTCCACCAAGGTATTTTAACAGACAAGCACTTCTTTTAGTGCAGTTTAGAGGATCACACTTAAAGCAGTTTGATTGAGTTCCAACATGAAGGGGAAACTGGGATGTGAAGAGCTTCGATATATGTTCATAGCTTTCTGTTATATTTGTACCTGGGAAAAGTCAACAAAATAATATCACCTCTAGTCAAACTTAAGAATGAGTGTTTTTTACATTTATAATTCAGTTAATATTTGAACAAACCACCCAAGAGAGCATCAAAGGAATCTCTGAGCATACAGTATGTCCAGTACAGTTTTTTCTGTATTTGATAGTTAATTACAAGACTGATTTCCCATGATTTTCCCATCTTGATGTGACTTTGTGACCCTACCAGCTTCACTTCTCCTTCTTGTGCTCCCAGGATTGCGTCAGAGCAGCAGGCTGTGCAACATGGCCCGTGCTCAGACATGGTGTGTTTCTATTTGGGCTGCAGTTTTGGCTTTGAAGGCAGACTGAAGAAAGCTGGAGTCCCTGTCAGGAACGTGGAGCAGGGCACAAATGTCAGCATGTATAGGGTATGTTACAAATATCTACAAGGGTCCTATATGTGTAGCAAATTAATTGTAACATCTTTGTATTATTACCATGGTAGATTAGAAGGTAGAGATGAACTAGAGCATCACACCACTGTCACCCGATCTCCCCCTCCTTGATGTACATTTGTAATGAGATTTGTGGATCTATTCTGTCAAATGTAATTATGTATCTTGGCCAAATGAGTATGTGTATTAAAACTGCTGTGATGTAACTTTTAAAGAGATTCAAAGTTTGTGACACTATGCAACACCAGAAATAGTTTAATGTACTGCAGTTCTCTTCTCACACTTCTGGATTTTGTCAACCATCAAGCATTTGGAATTACACACTGTTACCCTGTTTGGACACATCCAACTTTCTCAACTTTGTGCATCGCCCCACCACCACACCAGTGTGGATATTACAAATTATTACAGTTGTAATGTAGGAAATGTTATTCTGCTTTTTGATTATTGATTAATATTTCTCAGTTCATGTATTTAACATGTGGTTCTTCATAATGTCATGACAGAGTGAAAAATGCAACTTTCCAGAGCCCAAGGTGACATCTTACGATGTTCTGTCTGACTAGCAGTCCAAAACCCAAACTGGATATTTGGATTTTTTTTTACCTGAAATATAGCTTAAATTATTAATCACAATTATCAAAATAGTTGCTGATTATTTATCTTTCATTTCACCAGTCAATTGGTAACTAATTATTTCAGCTGTAACATTGTGAAAAGAATCTATGGAAATAGGATAAAAGCAAGTGTAATGAATTTGAACCAAGGAACAAAACATGATTGTACTCACAGTGTGTGTGTGTGTGTGTGTGTGTGTGTGTGTGTGTGTGTGTGTGTGTGTGTGTGTGTGTGTGTGTGTGTGTGTGTGTGTGTGTGTCCAGACTGCAGTTCCCTGTATTCCTGCCGGAGTGTTCAGCTGCCCTCTAGTGGTCACTATGCGTGCTGTTCCAGCTGGCATGTTGGATGCAGCAGTAGAAGCTACTCACCTCAGCCCGCTAGCACATGGAGCTCCTGTACACATAGGAGACCCAGGTACACACACACACACTTTACACAGGATAGTAACCTTGATCTAGCAGTACATCACTTGACATTATTTTTGTTTGTAGCTCTCCTAGGCATACAGAACCTGTCCAGACCAGACTATGGGGAGCGAGTAGAGCTGCAGCCTGGGGATGTCACGGTGTTCTGGGCCTGTGGAGTGACTGCTATAGAAGCAATACTCAGCAGCAGTGAGCAATATGATAATTATTGATGATAGTTGTGTATTCGCTGCAGAACCTCCTCAACAACTTCATAGACTCTAAGAAGTGATCGAGCATAATAGTCTCGTTCTGTCTCCTTCCAGAGCCCTCTTTGGCGTTCAGTCACTCACCAGGCTGTATGTTCCTGACTGACATCCCAGACTCCTCCCCTTCTTCCCCCATACCTCCTCCCTCTGACAGCGTAGACCCTCCCGCCACGGATCCCAATCTTGAACTGATCCCCCTCTGCTTTCTGGTGTCCCGCAATCCCTTGTTGTACAGTTTAGTATCTCGGAGGGCCACAGCAAAAATCCGACAGCTGGAGACGATTATTGGAGAGGACCCAGGTAAACACGTGCAAAGAGTGATGTCATATAAGCAGTGATTTATCTGATTCAAATGGTATTTCAGCAGCAGAATAACAGGCTTCAATCTACATGCCACACTAGCAGTGTTTACACCGGCACGCTCATGCCCAGTGTACGTGAACGGCCACTCGATGTGCGTTTTCAGGTTTTCAGTCGTTTGAATATAGACAGAGATCAACTCTGATACTCAGCTAAAACGCTGGTGTGGACGGAGATCGTATTCGTTTTAAAACTCAGTGTTTAAACAAAAATGAAGAACCCAAAAAATCTAAATCTATTGTGTGAAAAATAACAGAGAAGTAAACGTGTTTGACAATGTCCAGCTATAAAGATGTTTCTCACCCTAAACGTTTGTATTTAAGTGTCTGAGAGCCTCTGTGGTTATTAGCAGGAATGTAGGGATGATGGAGAGTTCAGGGATCATGTCACGTTTGGAAAGCCACTAAGTGCTGTCCTTCGTCTTGGTGTCAGTACCATGCTGGTTGGAGGTGGATGTGAGTTTGTCGTTTTCTGTCACCAGGTCAGCGAGGGATCAGAGCTTTATTTGTTCAGGATGAACTTCTGCGTTCCTGTCTGGCGCTCTCCCACGCTTCCTCCGTTGCCATAACAACCGGCTTCCCCACACACTACATGCATAGGTACCCACGCATACACATACACCTGACACACACATATATTTACATACTGTCAAGCAGTGGTTCAAGTATTCTTATGATACATCATCCTATTCCCCATTTATTATGCTAGCCTGCAGCTCAACTTACACTGCACAAACACTTTGTTACATGGTAAATTATTCAGCATGGGTCTTATTTGGTGCCAAGGTTGTGTTTTGTGTCACGCCAATAGAGCATAACATCTCTTAACTCTGTGAGCCAAATGTGAGAACAGGGGTAGATCAGGTGCAGTGCCTCATGGGAAAACAACGCAGAACTAGTTCCTACAAGTCAACGCTGGCTGATGAGGAGTGTGCAGCAGGAATTAGCAGTGAGCCTGACTTGTCTTGACGGATCAAACTGCCCCAAACAGCGGTGGAAACACACAACCTTAACAGCGTCATCAGCTGAAACAGGAAGCAGTGTCGCACATAACTTTGAGATCGGGTCAGCGTCTTAAAGCATGACTCCAAAATATGATTGTTATTGGTGTTTGATCTTTAGCCCTCCTGACGAGACTGACGGCCCACCTGGAGCCATTGCCATGGCAACCATGCTGCTGTCGCTAGGGAAACAGGTGTCAATGGTGACAGACAGGAGAGCCTTGGAGATGAACCAGGCCATCATTGATGAAGCTGTGCAGACAGGTGGGAAAGAGTTTTAATTAAAATCTGTGTAACCTGATGAGCAATGTGTCCTCTTCCACCACCAGGATCTGTTACCACTGAAATAATTGAATTATCCTTCATCATTGCTGTTGACATGTTTTTAATTTTAAAGAGAAAGCTTCTACTTGGTTTAATGACTCTGTAATTCCACCCTCAGGTGTGCTGAAAACTGCCATCCCATTGGTCACCTTTGAAGACAGCAGCCCAGGCTCTGCACTGCACTTCCTGTGCCACCATGGAGACCCCAGCAAGCCCAGGTTAACTGGCCTGCCATGTGTGATTGCAGTATACATACAGACACAATTAAGGACCTTTTAGCCCTATTAGAAAAAAATGGTTTTATATTGTGACTGACTCTAGATTAGTGTGGGTTGGACTTAAATTTGTGTCCATAGTATAGATATTTGTCCAGTGTAACTGGACTTTAATGTCTTGTGCAGTTGGGACCACCAACATCATTACAAACATTAATCTTTTACTATTTCCGTCTTGGTAAGTCTACATTAACAACTCAAATCTAAAGACAAATCATTGAAGAGAATAATAAATGCAGACAATAAAAAGCTCTATCTTTATGATGGTGTTAAAGCCCAGACCGTATACTCTCCAAATCCAACCTGTGTGCTAAGTCCGTACACCTATACAAAGAAATGGGCCAGTCAGTGAACTTGTAATCCACGCTGCAAATTATACAATGACGACCGTGGGGGGGGTCAACTTTTTTTCCAGGTCATAAAGGAAACCCAGTACAGTGCCGGCGTGTGCTTCAGTGAACTAAAATCTTACAATGCTTATCATTATCCTTGCATATTTAACTAATGTCTGCAGTCTGTAGATGATAGGTTCCCCATACCACAAAACAACTTTTGTAGTCAGGAGTCAACAAGTATTCAAGAGCAAAACTGCCAGACAGTCAGACCCGCACAATGCTGAACCAGAACCATAAAATACAGGCTGCATTATCATCTCTAATTCTTAATTCTTATCATTTTAAGTTAAGTACGTTTCAACTTATTCTTTTTTAGCAAATATCTCCTTTCCTCTTGTTCATGTTGACTGTGAATGCAATGTAATGCGCGTTCAATAAAGTACAAGTCATACATTGTTGGAGAATAGGGGGAGGTTGGGTCTGTAACTAATAATAAACAGTACCATAAAGTCTAGACCTCCTCTATATGAAAAGTGCAGTGTTAGGAATTGGCATTATATAAATAAAACTGAAACTGAATACACAAACCTTGATTTTAACATTGACCTAGCCAGGTAGAACTCCTAAATTCCAGAGTGAAAACATGTTGAATGCTTATTGTAAAAAGAATCCCAAAAGACTTGATGAAATAATGAACTCTATATTGATGTCAAAAAGTATATCTACAATAACTAATTCTCAGTTGCACTGCTCATGCCTGAGCACCAGTGTTAGCTAACAATTACATATGTGAAATGAAATAGTGGTAATGAAATGACAGGGTGGGCTGTCAGCTAGCTAACCTCACATAGCTCATTTTAAGTAAAATAAATGCTAATCACGAAACTCTAAGGATAGAAAAGTTAAGTGCATTGAAGCAGCTAGATAGTTAACTGCTGATATTAACCTACAGTCTGTGCCACTGCAAGTGACGCGGGCAGACAAGATGTTCAACTAACGTCAACGTATGGTCGATCTTTGGGGTGTCTGAAAATGTATTTCAAGATTCTTGAATTTAAGTCATGAATATGGGAAATATATTTTAATATTTACTATTAGAGGTAAGAAAGACCCCCCTCAACTGTTGTTTTTGCCTCTTTTGGGGAGGTCCAAGCTTTAATTAGGGAGGTCAGACCCCCCCAATCCCCCCTGTAATTCGAACCATGGTGTAATCTGCATATTTTTCATAGTCTATTGAGTAGTGTAGTGTGTGTCTCTGCTTCAGAAGTGTGAAGGCAATGTGCTTGTAATGTTTAATACCAGGTACGACCACCTTGTGGCGATAGAGCGCAGTGGACGTGCTACAGATGGAAATTACTACAACATGAGAGGAATTAACATCAAACATCTGGTGGATCCTATTGATAACCTGTTTATTGCTGCCAACCATATACCAGGAATTACCACTACAGGTAGGTAACATGCATTTTATTGTCTTCATATTACTTTGATATTACCTTTTTATAACTATAGTTTAGGAATACACCTTGGAAGCAGTAACTGATATACCATGTTAATTATTTTATTAGCACACAAAATGATTCACATATCCATCATCACATAATAATATTATGTGTATAATGGTATCCATCCATCCATCCATCCATCCATCGTCAACCGCTTATCTTGCGTACAGGGTCACGGGGGGCTGGAGCCAATCCCAGCTGACATCGGGCGAAAGGCAGGTCGCCAGTCCGTCGCAGGGCCACACATAGACAAACAACCAGTCACACTCGTGTATAATGGTATATCATTAAAAAATGCTGCAGCTCATACAATTATTTGTCCTGCTTCATGTGTCTTTGTTAAAGTTAAGGATCAAGTAAATGAATCAAGCAGGATTCCAAACATGTACCTTAATAATTCAGCATGTTATACGCCTCGTTAAAAGATGTAAAAAGCTCACTCCTCATCTCTCCTTGAGGCCAGATATTCCAGGCTACGTTATCTGCTACTAGCACAACACACCCGAGTTGCATTGTGGCTAATGTGGGTGCCTGGTTTAGACGAGGAGAGCAGGAATGCGTGGAATAAAATAAACGGGAAAAAAATAAGCATATCTCTGCTTCTGCTGCATCAATTTAGATCTTTTTTATTAAACTGTCCATTATGAGTCTGACTGTGTTACAGTAGAACAATGCTGTATTGGCGGAGTGCTCTTATAAAATGATTTGAGAGGAGCAAACTGTATTGGCCCCTTTGCCTTTACTTTACAGAATATATAATAACAACAACAAAAACAACAGCAATAATATAATCTTTATTTATGGAGAACTTTTTAAAACAATGTTACAAATTGCTTTCACAAGAGCAAAGAAAATAAAACACAGCAAAAAAAATAAGATACACTGTAAAAGCAGGAAGAAAGTTATGAAAATAAAATACAGTTAAAAATAGTGTAGCGACAAGTGGCCCACCGCAAGGAACCCCGCTCTCTCGGGTCACCATCCTCCCTAGTCCGTAGCTGGTTATCTGTATTGAGGTGTGTTAATGTAGGCAGTGTGGATGTTAAAGTAAGTAAATACTGACTTACCAGTCTAGAAGAGGGGAAGAAGACAGAGACAAATTGGAAAAGCCTTTTAGTTTCTCCTAGGGCGTTCATCCAAAGAGAAACATATTTATTTTCAATAAATGCTAAAAAGCGTTTACAAAGTTCTTCACTAAATTCCCTACAATATCACCCGGGCTCTACCAGGACCCTTCAGACAGGAGGTTTCATCCTCCCTTTTTATAAAAAAAAAAAAAGCACCCTTTTGATCTAATACAGCCATGAGTCGTTTTGGGAAAGATGCAACAAGTTTTTCACATCTGGATTTGGGTATCCTCTGCCATTCCTGCTTGCAGATCCTCTCCAGTTCTGTCAGGTTGGATGGTAAACGTTGGTGGACAGCCATTTTCAGGTCTCTCCAGAGATGCTCAATTGGGTTTAAGTCAGGGCTCTGGCTGGGCCATTCAAGAACAGCCACGGAGTTGTTGTGAAGCCACTCCTTCGTTATTTTAGCGGTGCGCTTAGGGTCATTGTCTTGTTGGAAGGTAAACCTTCGGCCCAGTCTGAGGTCCAGAGCACTCTGGAAAAGGTTTTCGTCCAGGATATCCCTGTACTCGGCCGCATTC
>NC_060160.1:26555767-26560982 GCF_021292245.1 Micropterus dolomieu | reverse complement strand
GCGCACCGCTAAAATAACGAAGGAGTGGCTTCACAACAACTCCGTGGCTGTTCTTGAATGGCCCAGCCAGAGCCCTGACTTAAACCCAATTGAGCATCTCTGGAGAGACCTGAAAATGGCTGTCCACCAACGTTTACCATCCAACCTGACAGAACTGGAGAGGATCTGCAAGGAGGAATGGCAGAGGATACCCAAATCCAGATGTGAAAAACTTGTTGCATCTTTCCCAAAACGACTCATGGCTGTATTAGATCAAAAAGGTGCTTCTACTAAATACTGAGCAAAGGGTCTGAATACTTATGACCATGTGATATTTCAGTTTTTCTTTTTTAATAAATTGGCAAAAATTTCTACATTTCTGTTTTTTTTCTGTCAAGATGGGGTGCTGAGTGTACATTACTGAGAAATAAAATGAACTTTTTTGATTTTTGGAAAATGGCTGCAATGAAACAAAGAGTGAAAAATTTAAACGGGTCTGAATACTTTCCGTACCCACTGTACATGGTTCTCACAGGACTGCAGTGGTACAAATATATGATGACCTTATAGATTGTGATGCATTGCCTTAGATTAAACTAACTAGGTTAAACCTAATTAAAATGAGCACAAATGTATACAGCAGTAAAATGCAACATGCACATTAATGCAGCAGTAATATTAATCCTGTTGCATGTTTGTTGCACAATCTGCTTAAATTTACGGAAAACACTTCACATCCTCTGTATGAACTACTGGTCAGACAACAAAGTCTCTTCGGTCAGAGACTCCTTCAGCTCCGCAGTAATAAGGACCGCTACAGGAAACAACATGCTTGTTTGCCACATACCTCGTGTGTTTTGTGTAAGCTGTGCATGTTTCATAACTGTAATTGTATGTTTATTTTAATTGTGTAAACTAATGCAAACTGTGACACTGCAATCTATCCGTATCTTTATTTATATCTATGTTAATCCAAAAACACTGACAGGAAGAATTTTCTGCACCATGAGTCCTTTTGGAACTTTTAAGTTACTTTTAAGTACATTTGCTGATATTACTCTACATACTTTTCCTAAAGTAAGGTTTTGCAGGACTTTTACTTTCTCAGTGTGAACTTAAGTAAAGAGTTTGAATACCACCACTGAAGAAGGGAAATTTAATGTGTCATTATCTTGTCATTACCACAATGGGGCGGCTGTGGCTCAGGAGATAGAGCGGGTTGCCCATTAATCAAAACATCGGCGGTTTAATCCCGGCTCCTACAGGCTGCATGTAGAAGTGTCCTTGGGCAAGATACTGAACCCCAAATTGCCCCTGGTGGCTGTTCCGCCAGTGAATGATGGTTAAGCACTTAGGCTCAGTGTGTGAATGGTGAATGTGATGTAGTGTAAAAGCGCTTTGAGTGGCCGCAAAGACTAGAAAGGCGCTATACAAATACAGAGCATTTACATTTACACTGTTACCCAGTAGTTACAGTTACACCGGCTCACTCAATCGTTTACACTCACATTCACGCTTATGATTAATAATAATTTGGGAAGAAACCTTGAGTTAAGGTCTTGAAAACCCACAAGATCAACATACACTTTATTTTACTTTGCTTGTTAATTCCTTTTAAATAATAATTTGGTATTATCTAGTTATCCACTTAAATCTGATGTTGCAGTGTGGTGTTTACTTTATCAGGATAAGGAGGTGTCACACTGTATGTCTTCATCTGGATTTGTGTGCGTCATCTGATGATGAAAGCAAAACACTGAGGCCTTAAATCTCTTACCACTCAACATAATGCATTTTATTTTAATAAGTGATTCCTGTTCCCTTTGGGATTACATTTTTGGTGTTGATCATTTGAAGAACTGATTTTAATCTCCAAGGCTTTCTTCCAATAAGTTGCTCTTTACCCTTCTGTATTTTAGAAATGTAATATATAACAAAGGAAGAAATAAAATTTTTCTTTTTTATACACAGTTGAGTGCTTCATCACTGTTCATCTTTTCTCTTTGGCTACATGCAAGGGGCTTTTTTAACCCTTGGTGCTATTTTTCAATAATATAATCAAATAGGTATATTTTATTATTTACTATCTTTTATTGTAACTCTGTTCTGCTTCTATTATTAATAAGTCTTCTATAAGTGCGAGGATTGTTTTTGAACTCGAAAAACAAGAAAATCTAGTAAATATTTGATGATGTAAAGCCAAAGAATGGGTGGCAGTTTCAACACTGTCCTCCCTGCTTCTGTTCTGTCATGCTGTTCTTCTCATCTCCCTTAATCTCCTTTTCAAATGAGACCTCTGACCCTGGCACGACCCACGTTTAATGTGACTTCCTGCTTGATGACAGCAGCAGCTGATACTGCCAAGATTAATACACACACACACTCACATGTATATACATATTGTACCTCTCTCATAACACACACACACACACACACACACACACACACACACACACACACACACACACACACACACACACACACACTCTCATCCAGAGTATACACATTCCACAATTGTTCAAGGGGCTCCTATTTACTCATACACACGCATTTAAAGTCCTCTTTCTGGATTATTTGCACACTTTGACAAGACACACACACACACACACACACACACACACACACACACACACACACACACACACCACATCATAAGTGCATCCAGAGGAAGGATTCTGTTACAAAAACAAATACACAAAGAACACTTTGGTTTTCACACACAGTCATTTTCATTATCAGCAACTGACGACTGTATTTATTAATCTGCTAAAACCAATAAACCCTAAAATCTCACATCTAGCCAACCATAATATCACTTCTCTTCACCAAGTACTAAAGTAAAGAGTGAGAATTAAGTTGCTGAACCACATTCCCTTTAAAGGGCAACTTAAACCTTAATTGCACTCAAGCATAGTATTTAGATGAGCGTGTCTTTCTATATGTGATTTGTTGTTTTATGAAATAAGAAATGTTGAGAAAATGCTATGTACCTGTAGCATAGTCTAATAGATTTAAAGGTTGGATAAGCAATTCTAATCCCATCAAGTCCTCCGATCTAAATGACAACATACTGTAGGTCTTATACAGTTTTTCTCTGTTGCTTAAAAACTATCAGCAGGCCCTTGAACTAAGATTTCAAAACCACAACTCCATTTTTTCAAAGAGCAATCGCATTTCCCTAAACTCTACACACAAATCCCTTCATTTCTTATTTCTCATTGCCTACACCATGGAGTCATTGAGAAAGCACTGACAGTCAATATTGTGCACTCAATCAGCACAGGTTGAGCTCAGTTAGCACACAGCTACCCAGGTGGAAACACAAACAGTCAGAATTGATAACACACCAATCAGAAGCTTCAATAGATAGAAAAAGGGCCAGAGTCAGTTCTTTCAGTTTTGGAACAATGGATCCAGAGAGAAGTGAAGGAAGAGGTAGAGGACACCAGAGAGGAGGAGGAGGAACAGCAGTGTGGAGAAGAGGAAGAAGTGAAGGAAGAGGAACAGTAGGAGTTGGAGGAGGAGATGGGAGTAGGGTAGCGGAGGAGGTGAAGAAGGAGAATATTCTCCGGCCTGTCCCAGACCAAAGACAGGACACTGGGGCAGAATAATTAGTTGTTTGGTGTGTTGTACAGCACACTAAGGAATAAAAAATGTGCAAATATTTATTTCTTTTGTTGTGTTCATCATGTGAAAAGGTTTTTTAGGGGGAGAACCACAAGCAACATTACTAATAACCAGTTTTTGTAGTATTGTTTTCAATTTATCTCACCAGTGTGTAAAACTGGTGTGTGTGTGTTTCTGAGGACTTGTGTGTTTTGTCTGAGGGCAAAATTTGGTTTTTCAGCAAGATTGAATGGTTTTGAGTGAAGAGCTTCATTTTGACCTGGAAATAGGATGTTTGAGGAACTGGGTGAGAAGTTGTGGATTTGTGTTTAGAGTTTCCAGAAAACGAGGCATAATTTCAATTAATGTGTTTAAGCAATCGAGATAAACTGTAAGATTATAGTTTTTCCAGGATTGATAAAACACTTAAGCCCATTCTCTGAACCAAATGCTCAGTGGCCCAAACCCATTTGTTGAATCAATCCCTCTTTTTGCAAGACTCAAATACATTCTCACTCACAAGAACTATTTTTGCACTGTGATGCACGTGATTGCAAAATAATGTATAATGCATTCTGCTACAATAGCAGTTAAGCATTTCTGAATAAACATATCATTGAAACAGTCAGAAATAGCTCTAATTTGGGTAAAATAGATCAACCACCACTAATTACAATCTCAACCAGAGACAGGTGTTGAAGTTCTTTCAATTAAATACACAACTTTCTGGAGTTGAGTTTATCAATGTGGATACAGAACACAGAAGAGGAGAGAAAGAAAGAATAATGTCTGAATAAGGGAGATGAATAGTTGGGCCAGGGAGGAGTAGCTGAACCAGTAAGTGTTTTTATCCAAAGTACAACCACTACAACAATGACTGGACAAAGAACTGAAGGAAACAAGCAAGCATATATACACACACACAAGGACTAACAAGCAGGGTGGGAGCAACACAGGTGACAGAGATGAGGCTAATGAGACAGGCAGAGAGACAGAGGGGAAACCAGGGTTGAGACCAGGAGGCAGAGTCGCAGTTTAACACACTTCTCTGCCCTTCTTTTTCAGCAGTTACCCACCCAAAACCCTACGCAGAGTCGCAGTCTAACACACTTCTCTGCTCCTCCATTTCAAGAGTTACTTAGTGAAAATCCTATAGTGACGGTGTCTGTCCCCCGACCATCGAAATTATTTAAAAAGGTAAACAGAAGAGGAGCTGTGCATAAAAACCTCATAAAAATTAAAACCACAAGAGCAATAGTGCAAACGAATAGGAGAGTTAAATGTGGACTCTTAAACATCAGATCTCTCTCTTCTAAAGGTGTACTAGTAAATGAACTAATATCAGATTATGATATTGATTTATTTGGTCTTACTGAAACGTGGCTGGGTGATGGAGAATATGTTAGCCTAAATGAATCCACCCCTCCCAGTCATATTAATACTCACATTCCTCGAGGCACAGGCCGAGGAGGTGGAGTTGCAGCTATCTTCGACTCTAGCCTACTAATCAGCTCTAAACCTAAACTAAACTATAACTCATTTGAAAGTCTTGTTCTTAGTCTTTCGCACCCAAGTTGGAAATCACTGCAACCAGTTCTTTTTGTTATAGTGTACCGAGCACCTGGCCCGT
>NC_060160.1:26555149-26555667 GCF_021292245.1 Micropterus dolomieu | reverse complement strand
CTCCACTACAAATAGGAAAAAGAGGCTACAATTTGCAAGAGCTCACCAAAATTGGACAGTTGAAGACTGGAAAAATGTCGCCTGGTCTGATGAGTCTCGATTTCTGTTGAGACATTCAGATGGTAGAGTCAGAATTTGACCTAAACAGAATGAGAACATGGATCCATCAAGCCTTGTTACCACTGTGCAGGCTGGTGGTGGTGTAATGGTGTGGGGGATGTTTTCTTGGCACACTTTAGGCCCCTTAGTGCCAATTGGGCATCGTTTAAATGCCACGGCCTACCTGAGCATTGTTTCTGACCATGTCCATCCCTTTATGGCCACCATGTACCCATCCTCTGATGGCCACTTCCAGCAGGATAATGCACGATGTCACAAAGCTCGAATCATTTCAAATTGGTTTCTTGAACATGACAATGAGTTCACTGTACTAAAATGGCCCCCACAGTCACCAGATCTCAACCCAATAGAGCATCTTTGGGATGCGGTGGAACGGGAGCTTCGTGCCCTGGATGTGC
>NC_060160.1:26552647-26555129 GCF_021292245.1 Micropterus dolomieu | reverse complement strand
CCCTGGATGTGCATCCCACAAATCTCCATCAACTGCAAGATGCTATCCTATCAATATGGGCCAACATTTCTAAAGAATGCTTTCAGCACCTTGTTGAATCAATGCCACGTAGAATTAAGGCAGTTCTGAGGGCGAAAGGGGGTCAAACACAGTATTAGTATGGTGTTCCTAATAATCCTTTAGGTGAGTGTATGTCCCTATGCATATAAGTACCTACAGCAAATTAAATAGTGAAGTAAAATCAATACATGTTTGTATCCCCTACTGTGAAAAACATCGTACTGCACATAGAGACCAATGATGTTGTGAAGCAACAGTCTGATGTGTTGAAAGAGGACTTTAATAATCTGTTGAACACAGTCAGTTCTTTGAATGTTGAAGTGTTTATCAGTAGCCTATACCGATATATACCTATACCAATCCGAAGAGGAGCAGAGAGATTCAGCAGATTGATGGCATTGAACACGGCATGTACTGTCCATTCAGTTCATTTAATCAAAAAATTTTACTTTCTGTGGGACCGCAGACATCTTTGGCAGATGGACTTCGCCTTAATAAGTCAGGAGTAAAATTTTTCAGCTCCAACCTGTTTTACTTTCTGCGTACCCCCAATTCCCATCTAGGTCACATTTATCTCCAGACACCCTTTCTCCCCCTCCCCCCTGTTGGACTTCACTGATCACATGAACGAACTGGGACCTTACTCCCCGCACCTTCGTAGCCCAGCAAGCTCTGAGTGATATGTGCTGGGTCCAGGCTACAAGGAAAATTCCCAGGACAAGCCGGGGCCCAGTGTGCTGGTAGCCTACTCCATTCCTGTCTTGACAGGTAACAGAAAAAGAACGACGAACGTGTTCAGGAACAGGAAGCACTCAACATATCCTGCAAATTAAATTCCTCGTCAGCCGCAGCCTGTCGAAAAAAATGGGCCAGATAATGTTTTTAACACACTAAAATTAGCTTTGTTAAACGTTAGGTCTTTGGCAGGAAGCACATTTTTAATCAATGATTTAATAATCACTCACAATCTTAATTTCATGTTTTTAACTGAAACTTGGTTGGACCAACATAACAGTGCAGCTGTCCTTTTCGAGTCTACTCCTCCCAACTTCAGTTTTATGAGTGAAGTGTGGAGTTCCCCAAGGCTCCATTCTGGGGCCTCTTTTGTTTAACATTTACATGCTTCCACTGGCAGATTCTGAAAAACAACAAAATATGTTACCATAATTATGCAGATGACACACAGATTTATATAACCATATCACCAGGGGACTATGATCCCATACAAGCACTGAGTGACTGTATTGAACAGGTCAACGATTGGATGTGCCAGAATTTTCTTCAATTAAACAAAGATAAAACTGAAGTTATTGTTTTTGGAGCCAAGGAGGAATGACTGAAAGTCAGTGCTCAGCTTCAATCTGTAATGTTAAAAACCACAAATCAAGCCAGAAATCTTGGTGTAGACATGGACTCCTGAATTTAAGGAGCCACCTTAAGACAGTTACAAAGTCAGTCTACTTTCACCTAAGGAATATATCAAGGATTAAAGGACTTATGTCTCAGCAGGATCTGGAAGAACTTATCCATGCATTTATCTTCAGTCGACTCGACTACTGTAACGGTGTCTTTACAGGGCTCCCTAAGAAATCCATCAGACAGCTGCAGCTGATTCAGAGCGCAGCTGCTCGAGTCCTCACTAAGTACGCCAAAGAGTTAAATGTCAATGTGCCAGTACTGTGTACCACAGCGTACCGGCCCACTTCAAGCACTGACCACAACACGACAGCAATTCGCCACAACACGACAGCAATTCGCCACAACACCACAGCAATTCAGGGCAGTTCACTATGTAGCAAGTGCTCAAGCAGAAGTATAAACTTAGTGAATCCATGAGGGACTGAAATTAAAGGTCTGCAAACCTGTCTGAATTTTTTTTATAGATATGGCTATATAGGCATTTCACTTCTCTCCTTATCGTGCCACTATACGCTAAGAACACACATAGGCTACTGTATGACATACAGTGAAGAAAATAAGTATTTGAACACCCTGCTATTTTGCAAGTTCTCCCACTTAGAAATCCAGAAATCACAATGTATGATTTTTTAACAATTTATTTGTATGATACAGCTGCAAATAAGTATTTGAACACCTGTCTATCAGCTAGAATTCTGACTCTCAAAGACCTGTTAGTCTGCCTTCAAAATGTCCACCTCCACTCCATTTATTATCCTAAATTAGATGCACCTGTTTGAGGTCGTTAGCTGCATAAAGACACCTGTCCACCCCATACAATCAGTAAGAATCCAACTACTAACATGGCCAAAACCAAAGAGCTGTCCAAAGACACTAGAGACAAAATTGTACACCTCCACAAGGCTGGAAAGGGCTACGGGGAAATTGCCAAGCAGCTTGGTGAAAAAAGGTCCACTGTTGGAGCAATCATTAGAAAATGGAAGAAGCTAAACATGACTGTCAG
>NC_060160.1:26551554-26552547 GCF_021292245.1 Micropterus dolomieu | reverse complement strand
TGAGTGAAGTGTGGAGTTCCCCAAGGCTCCATTCTGGGGCCTCTTTTGTTTAACATTTACATGCTTCCACTGGCAGATTCTGAAAAACAACAAAATATGTTACCATAATTATGCAGATGACACACAGATTTATATAACCATATCACCAGGGGACTATGATCCCAGACAAGCACTGAGTGACTGTATTGAAAGGTCAACGATTGGATTTGCCAGAATTTTCTTCAATTAAACAAAGATAAAACTGAAGTTATTGTTTTTGGAGCCAAGGAGGAATGACTGAAAGTCAGTGCTCAGCTTCAATCTGTAATGTTAAAAACCACAAATCAAGCCAGAAATCTTGGTGTAGACATGGACTCCTGAATTTAAGGAGCCACCTTAAGACAGTTACAAAGTCAATCTACTTTCACCTAAGGAATATATCAAGGATTAAAGGACTTATGTCTCAGCAGGATCTGGAAAAACTTATCCATGCATTTATCTTCAGTCGACTCGACTACTGTACTGTTCTATTTTGGTCTCATCTGACCACATGACTTTCTCCCATGACTCCTCTGGATCATCCAAATGGTCATTGGCAAACTGAAGACGGGCCTTGACATGTGCTGGTTTAAGCAGGGGAACCTTCCGTGCCATGCGTGATTTCAAACCATGACGTCTTAGTGTATTACCAACAGTAACCTTGGAAACGGTGGTCCCAGCTCTTTTCAGTTCATTGACCAGCTCCTCCCGTGTAGTTCTGGGCTGATTTCTCACCTTTCTTAGGATCACTGAGACCCCACGAGGTGAGATCTTGCATGGAGCCCCAGTCCGAGGGAGATTGACAGTCATGTTTAGCTTCTTCCATTTTCTAATGATTGCTCCAACAGTGGACCTTTTTTCACCAAGCTGCTTGGCAATTTCTTTTTTAGATTATGTCTCTCACAGTGGACATGCACCTACGATGACAATTTCAGACCCCTCCATGATTTCTAAGTGGGAGAACTTGCAAAATAG
>NC_060160.1:26547323-26551534 GCF_021292245.1 Micropterus dolomieu | reverse complement strand
GGTGAGAAATCAGCCCAGAACTACACGGGAGGAGCTGATCAATGACCTGAAAAGAGCTGGGACCACCGTTTCCAAGGTTACTGTTGGTAATACACTAAGACGTCATGGTTTGAAATCACGCATGGCACGGAAGGTTCCCCTGCTTAAACCAGCACATGTCAAGGCCCGTCTGACCAAAAAGTTCTATTTTGGTCTCATCTGACCACATGACTTTCTCCCATGACTCCTCTGGATCATCCAAATGGTCATTGGCAAACTGAAGACGGGCCTTGACATGTGCTGGTTTTCACCAAGCTGCTTGGCAATTTCTTTTTTAGATTATGTCTCTCACAGTGGACATGCACCTACGATGACAATTTCAGACCCCTCCATGATTTCTAAGTGGGAGAACTTGCAAAATAGCAGGGTGTTCAAATACTTATTTTCCTCACTGTATACATTTTATATTGATTGTATTATAAATATTGTATATATTATACACTATACAGGCTAGCCTATGCAATAGGCATTTAGGCTACGCTTGAATAACCATACACGCGACAATTGACCATGCAGAGTATCAAGGAGAAGCATGTGTTTTCCTATATCACAAAGAGCTCACATCATAGAGAAGTTAAAGATGTCAGTCTCCGGTTGGGCTCAGGGTGAAAAATTGCAGACGTTGTTGGGCTGGGGCCCGGCAATTGGTACCTATACCCTTTTCGTTTCAGTCTAACCAATGCTGTCGTGTTGTGGTGATTTGCTGTCGCGTTGTGCGATTTGCTGTCGTGATGTGCAAAATGATGTTTGTGTTTTGTGATTTGCTGTTGTGGTTTGCACTTCAGGGCCATCGTACTACTTCAGCATGCAGTGAACTCTCTCCCCACATCTTGGGATGTGAATTCTGAGTTCTGGTAGGCTATGTTAGTGCCCTGAGGGGGGTCTCGTAAAAAAACAGATAATTACGGAAGATTTAAAATTGTTCATGATACTCATTCTACACATCCTTTATATTGTTAGCATGCTAATGTTAGCAGACAATGATAGGCTTAAGAACTATAACAGGGTGTTATCACTGGTTTTGGGCCTGCACCATTGAGCATACTGTCGCCATATTTAAGTTGATTCGGCATGAACATGTTAGCAAACATTTGCTTTTTTAAACATTCAGCAGATACAGAGCAACATTACCATTCATTTGGTGTCTAACCCTAACCAAATATTCACTCTCCTTTTAGCTGTGGTTTGGTCTCCACCAACTCTTAAGAAAAATATCTGGCGTTTTAGCTGCTAAATGGCCACTAGCTAACAGCTAACAGTGTCTCTATGCTCCGCTCTGCTAAAGATCACACACAAAAATATACTTTGATATGGCCTTAAACCAACACACATGCAGGAGGAAGTTTAAAGTTTCCCCTGCATCTTTGTTCTTTGTTTGACCACATGCTTAAACCTCTTTGTCTTAGCTTAGTGCATTTTAGTTAGTTTCATCCTGTGTGTTTTTGTGTGTGTTTCCCTTGTAAATAAATGCTTGTGTATATACATGCTGGTTTCTTTTAATATTGAATAAGAATGAAAATATTGCCAACCTCCTGCCGTGTAGAACTCAATTATTAACAAAATTCCAAATAGTTTAGTAAATTTAATTTAAAGTTAATTGACTATCAATTTTCTCTAGTTTCGAGTGGTGCCCCGAGGTGAATATAACTTTATATACGATTATATATTAAAATAATAGTAATAATAATAATAATTATTATATTATTTAATATAAACCTTGATGCCATCTAAACCATAATCCCAGACAAATATCTGCAGAAAATGTCATAGCAATCAATCAATCAGGTAGAAGGCAAGGAGCAATAATGACCATCTGCATAATCATTAATGCCTGAACCTATACTGTATTACACTCTGCTCTGTTCAAGAAAGAGTTATTTCTGTGTACATTGCCAGCGTAAGAAAGGGAAGGATGAGGTCAGGCTGAAACTGCACAGAAACCACACAGACACACACACACAGACACACACTGCACTACGCTTCACTGCTGCTGCGTGTGTCTGCACAGGGGTCGCACACATGGTTGAAAATATGAGTAGCATACAGTTTCAAAGTTTTATAAAAATGTTCTTTATCACATTCGTCATATTAAAGATTTATAATTTGAATGTGTGTTATTAAAACATAATGTTTTGACCATATTGTTATAGTTCCATTACAAAAGGTTTTACCATAATATTATATCTTTATAACAATTATATCTTTGACCATAAAGTCATAGTATTTTTGAAATGTTGCCCATAACATTTAACATTTCTACAACATTTACAACTTTGACAATAAGTGATACCTTTATAACATTTAATCTAATGTTATACTTGCATAGAAAATAAAGTTTTGAACATGTCGTGATTGTGAAACAAACTGTCAAATTAACTCCCGACCTTGACATATTTACATACAAATGATTTGGCAATATGTCATAGATCTATAACAATGCATGTTGTGTCATAATGTTATTGGTCAATAATAGATGAACAGTATAATATTATGACAATATAACAATATAATGCCATTCACATGCATACCAATAGCAACATGTAAATCTTAGAGGTATCCTTCATATTTATTCTCTTATAGCACAGATGCAGACCTGGACAGATGCATGCTAATATCTTTTAAAAGTACTACTGTATTATTTTACAGTAATATTTTTAAAGTAATAATGTAAATATTGTCTGCTATGTCGCAGAAGAGATTTACAAACCACATTTTATTTTACAACCCTGTTTTAATGTCACCACTACACATACCTTGTAAAGCCTGTTATAAAATAGTATAATTTCTTAAAATGACAAAATATTGAACAATAAATAGCTATACTTTGTTAAACAAATGTATGGGATTAAAACCTTTCTCTTCAAACAGGAAAAAAGGAAAAGACAGTCTGGTCAAATTATTTGGAAATTACGGTTTTAAACTGTGGCTTTTTACAAACAAAATAACAATCTTCCTCTTACACATTTAAAGATACGTTCATACGCGCTCTTGTGCAATTCAATACACTCAGGAGCTACAGCTTTACCTGGTCTGGTATGATCACTACCTTATGCTGGCTAATGTTACCTCCATAGTAATGTTAGCAACTTTAGGTAGCTATTGCCGCATAACAAACATCACTGAGTCAGTGTGCAGACTTGATGTCGCTTCTCTACTTGTACTGCTTTTACTATATTTTAGCATTTCCCATTTTCCCTTATTTGTCAACTATTGGTCACATTGACAGTTTAGCAAAAGCTACACAAGCTTGCTTTAAATATTTCTAAATCAATGAGCTACTATGAACTACATACAAAACTAAGCTCTATGGGCGTTATTTATGCTAGAAACAAAACACTGTTGAAGTTTGGTAATTGGTATATTTCTATCATTTTTCAGATTTGTGAAGCCTTCATTCTATTGAATTGTGAAAATGCAAAAAAGTGCAATTTATACATCCAAGTGGCAGCACACATATTCTGATATCTGTAAAAAAAGATGGATATAAGTTCATAATAATACACTGCTCAAAAAAATAAAGGGAACACTAAAATAACACATCCTAGATCTGAATGAATGAAATAATCTCATTAAATACTCCTTTCTTTACATAGTTGAATGTGCTGACAACAAAATCACACAAAAATGATCAATGGAAATCAAATTTATCAACCCATGGAGGTCTGGATTTGGAGTCACACTCAAAATCAAAGTGGCCGATCCAACTTTGATGTAATGTCCTTAAAACAAGTAAAAATGAGGCTCAGTAGTGTGTGTGGCCTCCACGTGCCTGTATGACCTCCCTACAACGCCTGGGCATGCTCCTGATGAGGTGGCGGATGGTCTCCTGAGGAATCTCCTCCCAGACCTGGACTAAAGCATCCGCCAACTCCTGGACAGTCTGTGGTGCAACGTGGCGTTGGTGGATGGAGCGAGACATGATGTCCCAGATGTGCTCAATTGGATTCAGGTCTGGGGAACGGGCGGGCCGGTCCATAGCATCAATGGCTTCCTCTTGCAGGAACTGCTGACACACTCCAGCCACATGAGGTCTAGCATTGTCTTGCATTAGGAGGAACCCAGGGCCAACTGCACCAGCATATGGTCTCACAAGGGGTCTGAGGATCTCATCTCGGTACCTAATGGCAGTCAGGCTACCTCTGGCGAGCACATGGAGGGCTGTGCGGCCCCCC
>NC_060160.1:26545909-26547223 GCF_021292245.1 Micropterus dolomieu | reverse complement strand
CTGCTCCTCCTTGCACAAAGGCGGAGGTAGCGGTCCTGCTGCTGGGTTGTTGCCCTCCTACGGCCTCCTCCACGTCTCCTGATGTACTGGCCTGTCTCCTGGTAGCGCCTCCGTGCTCTGGACACTACGCTGACAGACACAGCAAACCTTGTTGCCACAGCTCGCATTGATGTGCCATCCTGGATGAGCTGCACTACCTGAGCCACTTGTGTGGGTTGTAGACTCCGTCTCATGCTACCACTAGAGTGAAAGCACCGCCAGCATTCAAAAGTGACCAAGACATCAGCCAGGAAGCATAGGAACTGAGAAGTGGTCTGTGGTCACCACCTGCAGAACCACTCCTTTATTGGGGGTTTCTTGCTAATTGCCTATAATTTCCACCTGTTGTCTATTCCATTTGCACAACAGCATGTGAAATTGATTGTCAATCAGTGTTGCTTCCTAAGTGGACAGTTTGATTTCACACGAGTGTGATTGACTTGGAGTTACATTGTGTTGTTTAAGTGTTCCCTTTATTTTTTTGAGCAGTGTATTATCTCACAGGGAAAACATATTATATAAGCCATGGAGTTGTTTTTCAATGTAAGCGCATTGCATTCACCAAAGAAAAAAAATGTAGACACCTTAACTTGTAAGTATGAGAAAATATGTAATAGTTACATGATCAGGATCTCGTATTTTTCCTTACTGCTTACTGCCTCCTTAACTTGTCTCATAATTACAGGATCAGGAAGTTAAGGAAGCCTACACACAGAGAAATGGGGGTATCATTTCTGTTCCCTAAAGGTACATTTGTCAAAAAAGTACCCTATATGGTACAGAAATGGTCTTTGAGGTGTTTACCGTGGACCTTTGTTTATTTTTAAAGGTACAGAATCATTGCTGACAGCAAAGGGTACATACAGTGGGTACGGAAAGTATTCAGACCCCTTTAAATTTTTCACTCTTTGTTTCATTGCAGCCATTTTCCAAAAATCAAAAAAGTTCATTTTATTTCTCAGTAATGTACACTCAGCACCCCATCTTGACAGAAAAAAACAGAAATGTAGAAATTTTTGCAAATTTATTAAAAAAGAAAAACTGAAATATCACATGGTCATAAGTATTCAGACCCTTTGCTGTGACACTCATATTTAACTCAGGTGCTGTCTATTTCTTCTGATCATCCTTGAGATGGTTCTACACCTTCATTTGAGTCCAGCTGTGTTTGATTATACTGATTGGACTTGATTAGGAAAGCCACACACCTGTCTATATAAGACCTTACAGCTCACAGTGCATGTCAGAGCAAATGAGAATCATGAGGTCAAAGGA
>NC_060160.1:26534532-26545809 GCF_021292245.1 Micropterus dolomieu | reverse complement strand
AAGTACAGGGATATCCTGGACGAAAACCTTTTCCAGAGTGCTCTGGACCTCAGACTGGGCCGAAGGTTTACCTTCTAACAAGACAATGACCCTAAGCATACCGCTAAAATAACGAAGGAGTGGCTTCACAACAACTCCGTGGCTGTTCTTGAATGGCCCAGCCAGAGCCCTGACTTAAAACCAATTGAGCATCTCTGGAGAGACCTGAAAATGGCTGTCCACCAACGTTTACCATCCAACCTGACAGAACTGGAGAGGATCTGCATGGAGGAATGGCAGAGGATACCCAAATCCAGATGTGAAAAACTTGTTGCATCTTTCCCAAAACGACTCATGGCTGTATTAGATCAAAAGGGTGCTTCTACTAAATACTGAGCAAAGGGTCTGAATACTTATGACCATGTGATATTTCAGTTTTTCTTTTTTAATAAATTTGCAAAAATTTCTACATTTCTGTTTTTTTTCTGTCAAGATGGGGTGCTGAGTGTACATTACTGAGAAATAAAATGAACTTTTTTGATTTTTGGAAAATGGCTGCAATGAAACAAAGAGTGAAAAATTTAAAGGGGTCTGAATACTTTCCGTACCCACTGTAACTGTACCTTTAACAAGCTTAAGGTACGGGCAAATGATGCATAAAATCAGTGATCCCCTGCCCCCAGGACATGAAGGGTTGGCGATGGGCCAGTGGATAAGACACATGCCGTTGGTGTGAGAGACTAACTGTAGATAGGCATCAGTCATCGCTGACCTACACTACAGAAAAAGTGTCTCATACAGATAAGGAATTTTTCTCATAATTACGAGATCAGAATATCAAAATTATGACAACTACGACATTTTTTAAATTATTATTACTACACAAAATGGTGTTTAATTTTTTTTCCTGTGGAGAATGCGCTGTGCTTGTGCTTCCGTATTTTTCTAGTTTGTATGGCAGAAAGAGTTTTCAAATAAAGAGATATCTTGATATTAAAGGGTTTCTGTCTACAGTTACAGTCATCTTCTAACAGTGCAATTACGAGATGAATGTGTCCCAAATTTAATAGTCACATTTTAGACTGCATAATGTCCAAATGAGTTCACGGAAATCTTTTTAAAGGGGCCACGTGTAGTTATTAAAGGCCTCTAGCGGTGACATTTCAGATTGTAACCACTACGTTTCCAGCATGTGTGCTCCTGCACAAGTGTTCCTGCGCATGTGCTAATGTTGACTTGTGTTTTCACCCGACGTAAATCTGATTCCTGTTTGGCCTGTAGGGCTTCAGTACATAAAACTTTATTGCTGTTTTTTATCCTTAGAGCCGTTTTATGGTGTTAGCAACACTGCAGCTAACAAAACGGAGGCCCATTTCACTAGCCTGTTGTGAAGTTACAACCCGTTCACAAATAGGTAATAAAACAGTGATTAATTGATAAGTGATTTCATTCAAAAACTACATACAGCCCCTTTAAAAGAACAATGGTACCCATTTTCTAATAGCAGAACAGGAATGAGCCTGAGCTAGCTGCTCAAATTTAAATAACAGTGAAACAAAGCATAATGTGTAAGTTTGCAATGCCATGTGGAATAGAAATAGTTCCAGTTCAGTGCTGCACCTTGACCAATCAGAGATTATCAAGCCCCAAATCAACCTGCCAGGAGGCACTTTTCACTGGTATTGGACTTCATGAAGTATGATGAAGTAGCCTACTGGATATAGAAGTTAGGCACCAGTGACAAGACGAATGGAGTCCTACAGGCCCTAGTCACCCTCTATGACAAACTGTACAGTAATATTCTCAACTGGATGAAACCTGACGTCAGAGGATCAGTGGTGACACACATACTGAACTTTCTTCATGATTTCCTTGAACCAGAACGGACTAAATTGGACTACTGGTCGCTCTCTTGTGCATTCTCCAGCTTAGTCGGAGAAAAGGCCTTGTCCTCTTAATCCCACTGCTCTGCACTTGCATGCTTCCTGACTGCTCCTTGGATAATTTTAGCTGGTGTTCTTGTCAGTCTCTTCAGTCCTCTCTGTCTTCTGGCTCTGCTCTTCTAGGACTATCACACAGCTGGGTTTTCCGTCGCTGTCTGCGCACTTGAGATGCACTGAATGTCTGTTATTTTGGACAATTATGGGTTTGATATGTTTATCATCAGTCTGTGTGATTAAAATTGTGTTGGTGCTGGAAGTGTCTGTTTTTAAGTTGTTGAGTGTGCTGGTGTGTGTGAGCAGCATCACGGTTGGATGGCCATTGTTCTCGTCGGTGGCGACCTCGTTGGAATCAGTGGCTGGGTTGCTGGGGCTGGCATTGCCGCGGCGACAGCAGCAGCAGAGTATCCTGTTAACAGGCCGAAATATGGCTCTGTACAGGCCGCGGCGGGCACTTTCGCTTACGAAGCAGTAGAGAGCGGGGTCAGCCACGCAGTTCAGGGTGGTCAACAACAGCGACAAGTGGTAGTAGTTAAATATTCCTGAAAAATAAGAATGCAGACCACATGGCTAAGACAAAGAAGCTTTCATCCTTAAACACTAGATTGCTTTGTAGATAAGGACCTGTACCTGCGATAAAGTTGCAGTCCTTCTCCAGCAGGGTGCGTACTAACAGGAAGATGTGGTAGGGGGAGAAGCAGAAGAGGAATATGAGGATGGTGCTGCTGACTAACTGCCTTATCCTCATCTTCTGATCCGGCTGTGTGCCAGCGCTCCGACCCACGGCACGAAGGACACACAGGTAGCTGATCTGGTCAGAAAAAACATGCACCAGGATCACTGCCATGATAACTAACTTGACTTCGTATCTCTATTGACTTATGTCCCTTTCTTCTTGCTCCATGTTGCATCTCATTCATTTACACAGTTTAACTGAAACAGGGTTACACGTCTGAAGATAATAAGTAATAGAGGTTTGCATGCTCAAGGTAGTGTACACAAAGCGAAAATAAGAACATGTATTAATTCGTTACACAAGGCTGTAGATTTGCAGTTTTCAACTCAAATGTGATTAAAATGCAATAAGATGTGATCAGTAATAGATTTGTAAAACAGTTATCCCACCGATAGAATGGCCAGTGGGAACATGAAACCAATAGTGAAGCGGTAGTAGTTGATTGGATACTCCCACGGCTTCATGGGGTAGTGCTCGAAGCACACTGATTGGTTCTTGTGGTTTTGGCTCAGTTCTTTATGGCGGAAGAAAACTATGCCCACAGCGATTTCTTTCAGCCAGATGATGGCGCTAACGAGCCATGCAGCAGTCATAGAGCGGAGAGAGGTGAACCTGGAGACAGAAAAAACACATCAGGTAATTAGCATTAAATAAACAAATTAGGTTGTTAATTGATAAAACTGCATAAGCACGGAGGAACAATGGTGAAAAGTTGAAGGAGCGGAGGTAACAGTGGTGGTGACCCGCTGCTTGCGTTTTTATCATACCAAATTAAAATTACCGTAACGGATGGACCACAGCTAGGTAGCGATCTAGACTGATACAGCACAGGAAACCAATGCTGATGTAGATGTTCTCATAGAGCAGGAAGCCACACAGCTGACACAACCATTCCCTGTGACGCCAGTCATCATCCTGAAACAACACAAAGCACATAAACACTAGCCTCTAAACAACAGATGCACTTTTCAAAAACAAGTTACAAAGTGCTTTAACAAGTGTAAAGACAATAATACACAAGAGACAATAATACAAAAACAATACAAGATAAAAGCAAGAAAACAATGAAAAGACTAAAACACACGTTTAAGATAAATATAATATATTAGTAAAATAAAAGGGATAAAATAAAGTCAAATAAGATCAGGAAAGGCTCTCCTATAAAAGTATGTTTTAAGAAGGGACTTAAGAGTTCACTGACTCAGCTGACATGATTTCCTCGGGCAGGCTGTTCCAGAGCCTCGGGGCCCTGACAGCAAACGCTCTGTCCCCTTTAGTTTTCAGTTGAGACTCTGGAACAGATAGCAGACCTCTGCCCGAGGATCTCAAGGTACGTGCTGGTGTGTATGGGACTAAAAGTTCAGAAATAAATAAACAGGGTCTAAACAAAAATAAATAAAAAATTAAGTGCCCCATGCAAAAAAACAGTCTCTGGGTTCACACACAGTTTCTGGGAGGAACATTCAATTATTAATTATATTTAATTACTATTCACATGGCTTTTTTGTTTCCTGGTAAAGTAATAAATATGTTGTTTGTCATTTAATTATGTGTTTTTTTCAATAGTAACAACAGCAACAACAATAATAATCAACAATATTCAGGGCAGATAGCCAACATCATTTTTGATGGGGCGGTAAGGGACCTAGAGAATGGATAGGGGGGCGCTGGCCCAAAAAAAGTTGAGAACCACTGACACAAAGTAATTACTTTTTGTGTATAACGTAACAACCTATTACATTTTGTGATTGGTATTATATTATGATGTCAGTGGCAACTTTTAAATTAAAAATGTGACATACTGTGTATTGAAATAATAATCCAAAATGGACAGCATGGCCTCCAGCTTGGTCCAAGGCATTGTGTCTGTGGGAAGCCAAGGAGGGATGATGACCTGGTTTTTAGATTAGGAACTCTAACTATGTTAGTACATTTTTTCATTAAACGTTGCCACTGACATCATAATGTTAGGATCACAAAATGTAAAAAGTTATTGCATAATACACAAAAAGTTATTCTGTTATGTGCTCAACATCTGTGTCCAATTATTTGCAGGTTAATATCCATCACTCATTTTTTATTACATATGGTTATGTACAGTACAGCTCGCAGGATTCAAATATTTAAATTGTAGGAAAGTAGATGTTTTAGTGTTACAGGGTTATTGCATAGGGATGGGTTTTTTTACATTATATGACCAATTTAACTGCTCATCTGAGCGATGGCCTGTGAAAGGTTGGAGCAGGTTGTGTTCAGGGTGGGATAATGTTCCCTGACCGTGCCCTGACTCTGGAGATGTATGTCCTGAATGGAGAGCCAGACAGGACCAATGATGTTTTCAGCAGTCCTTTTGTGTGTGTTGGTAATTGAAGGGGTTAGTGGCTGTGCCAACTCCTTTGTAGGGTTTTTCCTGGCTGTAAATTATAAAGTAGATTTTGTCAGACTGGGACTATGACTGGCAATCCTGCTAAATAAGCGACCACTGCAACGGTTTGTCTCTTTATGTCCTGTTTGGTGGTAGATTCAAACCAGACAGTGATGGACATGCAGACTTGATTGTAGTATAGAACTGGAGGATAAGGAGCCCCTGAGGCAGGTTCCTGAGCTGGCACAAGAAGTACATCCTGCTGGAGTCAATGCTGGATGGCCACTTTAGGTCCTGGGTGATTGTGGATACCTGAAGCCTTCACAATAGACACAGTGCTGCTGAGTATGGTGAAAGGGGGCTCCCCCTTAAGTCCACTGTCGACCTTTTAGGTGTGTTTAGCTCCAGGTTGAAATTATTTGGATTTGATCTGTATGCAGACTCATCACTGTCCTGGATGGTTTTGACTGCAGAGCTCCACAAACAGGATCCTTGCATATGTCCCTAGCGAGTGAAGGTTGCCAGATGTAGGACAGTCCCATGTTGACTGCATCAACGACTGACCTGTTTGACCTTCTAGGCAAACTACAGGGGGTCCAGCAGGAGGCCTGTGATGTCCTTCAGACGGGCCAACACCAGCTGCTCAAAGGATTTTATGATCACAGACATCAGGGCGACAGGCCTGTAGCCATTGAATCCAGCGATAGAGGATTTCTTGGGGACCGTTGGCTGAAACACTTTTTTTCCCCCTCAGCTTTTCAGTGTAACTTCTCTTTACTACTCTGATCTCCTTTGTCAGTGTGATTCTGGTCTGATTATACAGGTTTCTGTCCCCCCATTTGTAGGCCTCCTCCTTGGCCTGATGAAGCTGCCTGAGTTTAGTTTTACAAACAGGGTTAGTTGTCGGTGTATGTGTAGAAAATTTTAGTCGGCCCAGTTCAGTCCTCACAAAAGCTGATATAAAATGTCACAGTGTCAGTGAGTTCACCTAGGGCTGTCAGGCCAGAGGTGGGATGTAAACACAGAGCAGAATAAAGAAGGAAATCTCCCACTGTGAATAGAACAGTTTACACTTGATCAAAATAGACCCTAAGTGAGGAGTGCATGTGTCCTCTTTTCTTTGATAGCTCCATTACACAGCCCCTTTAGAGGAGTTGGAAGCCTAGCAGATGTAGTGTGCTATTAGAAATGTGCTCACAGGGCAGCAGATCTAGAAAAGTCTGTGTATTTGCTCTGTTGAGAAGCAGCAGTCTACCCATTTCGTTGGCCAGAGAGCGGACGTTCGTCAGATGTATTGACAGGAGCGCACTTCACTCCTGCAAATCCTTTAAAGAGCTGCTGCTCCTCACAGTAAAAGCTCTGCAAAATGTTTTTGGTGAACGTGCAGAGAATAGTGATAAAGTCTGACAAGTGAATGTTCAAAAAGTTCCTCCTAGGGTTCTTTTGTTCTTTTTGTTTGTTTGTTTTTTTTTTTACATACAAACATACATATTTACATATATGACAAAATAAATGAGTGGTTCTCATTTACCTGAAAGATGTACTGTAGCCACAGTGGTAATGATGCCAGGTATAGCAGATCAGACACAGTGAGGTTCAATAAATAAATTCCCAGCTCATTCTTCTGCTTCAGCTGCAGAGCAGCGTGGTACAAAGAGTACAGGTTGGAGGGAACGCCAACCTACAGTCAAGAAAATCATTCATTGTGATTATTTAGATTCTCTGACATCAGGCAGTTTTTTCACATTGCCCGCCTCTTCTTCACCTGATTACTAAAGTATGTGTATAGAACACTTGCCTCCCCTCTGCTCAGACAACCCTTTAAGTTGTAGCCTACATTTGTTTTAGGCATTCGGAATGTCAAAATAGAAAAAATTAAAATATATAGAATTTTGTTAATGAAGTGTGTTTAAATGATCAATGTTGGAAGAAAAGCCCTGTCACAGGAATAACATCGAACATAATAACAAAACATCATTTAATACTCAAGTTCTTCAGCTGGTCTGGTCCCTACAACGGCATATTAGGGCCATTATACAGATAAATAGAAAATTACAGAGCCAGGGGAGGAGAGTAATATGACAAGAATAGTCGTAAATTTAGGAGAAAACTCAAATATTTTCTGAGATTAAGTCACAAATATACAAGAAATAAAATGTTTAGATGTGCTTTTGGTATGAAATGCTCTGTACTGTATTTAAAGCAGGGTATGCAGAATTTAATGTAAGCTACTCTCACCAACCAGTATTATGAAATACTTCCTTCTGTTCAAAGACAAAAGCAAGACCACTTTAATCTCAGAGAACATCTGCATTTTTTCATTGGTTTGAGAAAACTACGCCCTGCACGCAGAAAAACACTACAGACAGCATTTTTAACCCAAATATTAATTTTACAATTGGAATTGCATGAGGGGCGGCACCCAACGCCCTTAACTGACCATATGCCACTGCCTAAACGCCATGTCTTTGAACTGTGGGTGGACACGGGGGCATCCAGAGGAGACCCCATAAGGTCAACAGATTTATGTGACACTGTGTCACTGCCCAGAATCATACCTTATGAACTCAAAAATCAAACATTAGACCATTCTTGTGAACTAAACATGACCCCACAGTTGCATCATAAGACTTCTTATGCTGCAATTTGCACACATTAACTTAGCTTGTTCTTTAAGCGTCACTTCTACTGTTTTAGGTCTTAAGGAGGAACTAGACTTTCTAGAGATTGAGACGTGATAGTTTTTTTAATGCCACTCTGACCTCAATTTGGAATCAAACCATTTTCCATTAGCTATGCACTTTTATAAAGTTTCCAGACACCTTCACAGTTTTGTTCAGGTATTCAAGGTGTACACACACACTTACCAATAGTACGAGGATATACACACTGGAGAAGAGGTACTGGTGGATTTCATGGCTGATGGTGCAATTAATCACATCCTCTTCAGACATGTTGAACACCATCATAACACACCCCACTCACACTCAAGTTACTCCACACACTCACATGAATGTTTTCAGATATGGTCACACATACACTTAACTATAACGTCACAACACAGACACACAAATCTTCATGTTGGTTGAGCACTCAGCGATGGCTTAAACTTGTCTCATCGGGTTGAGTATTTGGCGTCTCTGATTGGTAGTCCACGTTCATTTGGTCGCTGTGGAACAAAGAGCAGAGCTTTTTAGAGATTAGAAACATTTTATTGTACATCAGATTTGGTCCTTGGTGATGATTCTTTGATATAATGAGCATTTAAGTTTAGCGTTTTAGCATGCTGACATTTGCTGAATTTGCATTAGCTGAGGCTGGCGGGAATGTCATTGGTTTCTCAGGTTTTTATATAAACCAAAGTAGCGGACAGAGTAAAATTGTGACCTGATGATGGTGCTAGATGAAAAGTCAGAACAGAGGAGAACATGCATGTCTGTACCAAATGTCATGGCAATCCTTTATATTAAAATGTAGCCAATCCATCCCATTGTTTTTTGAGATAGTTCACTGAACTGTTCACTTAAAAGTTTGTGTGGGTTGCGAATTGCAGCAGAGTATTCACGTGCTCCTCGGATGGTCCCATTACTCATTCTCCCAACTTCAGTGTGTGTTCATGTGCTCTTAAGTCGGAATGTGGAGTCAACATGGACGCAACTACAAAGATGTGTTGGATTAGCATTATCAGAACGTATAAACAATACACAGATATCTAGACCACTCTACATGGACAGCAAACTAAATGGTAAAACCATATTACAAATGATATGTTTGCAAAATATGTACAATGGGTAAGTATTTGATACACTGCTGATTTTGCAGGTTTTCCTACTTACAAAGCAGAACTTAATATTTGGTACAGAAACCTTTGTTTGCAATCACAGAGATCATACGTTTCCTGTAGTTCTTGACCAGGTTTGCGCACCTACTTCAGGTTTCAGGGCTGTCGCTGGGCAATACGGACTTTCAGCTCCCTCCAAAGATTTTCTATTGGGTTCTGGTCTGGAGACTGGCTAGGCCACTCCAGGACCTTGAGATGCTTCTTACGGAGCCACTCCTTAGTGGCCCTGGCTGTGTGTTTCGGGTCGTTGTCATGCTGGAAGATCCAGCCACGACCCATCTTCAATGCTCTTACTGAGGGAAGGAGGTTGTCGGCCAAGATCTTGCGATACATGGCCCCATCCATCCTCCCCTCAATACGGTGCAGTCGTCCTGTCCCCTTTGCAGAAAAGCATCCCCAAAGAATGATGTTTCCACCTCCATGCTTCACGGTTAGGATGGTGTTCTTGGGGTTGTACTCATTCTTCTCCCTCCAAACACGGCGAGTGGAGTTTATTTTTGTCTCATCAGACCACATGACCTTCTCCCATTCCTCCTCTGGATCATCCAGATGGTCACTGGCAAACTTCAGACGGGCCTGGACATGCGCTGGCTTGTGCAGGGGGACCTTGTGTGCGCTGCAGGATCTTAATCCATGACGGCGTAGTGTGTTACTAATGGTTTTCTTTGAGACTGTGGTCCCAGCTCTCTTCAGGTCATTGACCAGGTCCTGCCGTGTAGTTCTGAGCTGATCCCTCACCTTCCTCATGATCATTGATGACTCACGAGGTGAGATGTTGCATGGAGCCCCAGACCGAGGGAGATTGACCGTCATCTTGAACTTCTTCCATTTTCTAATAATTGCGCCAACAGTTGTTGCCTTCTCACTAAGCTGCTTGCCTGTTGTCCTGTAGCCCATCCCAGCTTTGTGCAGGTCTACAGTTTTATCCCTGATGTCCTTATACAGCTCTCTGTCTGTCTCTGTCTCAGAGTCTGAGTGTGTGGACAGGTGTCTTTTCTACAGGTAACGAGTTCAAACAGGTGCAGTTAATACAGGTAATGAGTGGAGAACAGGAGGGCTTCTTGAAGAAGAACTAACAGGTCTGTGAGAGCCGGAATTCTTACTGGTTGGTTGGTGATCAAATACTTATGTCATGCAATAAAATGCAAATTAATTATTTAAAAATCATACAAAGTGATTTTCTGGATTCCGTCTCTCACAGTTGAAGTGTACCTATGATAAAAATTACAGACCTCTACATGCTTTGTAAGTAGGAGAACCTGCACTCAATCTTTATGTCCCATGTACACTTTTTTTCTCCTTTTGAAATAAAGATAGACCACACGAATGCACCATTAGTTACCGCTCACCCCTCCCTTTCTAAGCGTGCAGGAGGAGCTACAGTGGCCGACACGCTCTGTCGGCTCTTCTACTAAATAATACGTGTGGGCCTCCATTTGTTACTTACTTACTTCTAATAAACCAGACGACTACTACTACCAACATTTCTTCTTGTTGTTGTTGTTCGTCTTTTTCTTTGTACGTTTTCAACGTAGCAATAAAACGTGCTCTGTAGAGCAGTTTGTCAATTTGGGTTACTGTAGAAACATGGCGGCGCAACATGGCGACTTCCATGTAAGAGGACCCGCAGTGTATGTAGATAGAAATGGCTCATTCTAAGGTAATAAAAACACAACAGTTCATTATGTAAGGTCTTTATACACCACTGTAAACATATTTATGGATCTTATATTGCATTTCTGTCAATAAATCCTAATATTAAATTAGGAATATCGAAATATTACACACTAAACCTTGAAACCAACCTCATGGAGGTGCTAGTAGAAAAGTCAGGGGATCACCAAAGTTGTCAGGATTCATTATTCAAAACAAAATCATCTAACCATATTCACTTAGCACAGCTTATACTGTTCTGTGTGTGTTCCTGTTAAAACCACGACTACATCCTGTTCCCATAAGCAGTTTCCATTTCGTCATAATTTTACTAAAGTTGATGGTGTCAGTGACTAAAGTCTATCATTGCCGTCATTAGTTAGAGATTAGTAGAGTTACGTATGCGTGTATATACTATTGTTGGCATGTTGAAGAGTAGTGGTGTACAATTCATGCTGTCACTGTAAGCACACACAGATGATCAAAATGTCTAGACAATATTATTATTTCAATAACCCTACCCTGTGAAATAGGTTTTGCTTTTAAAGAAACACTACATTTTAAAGATTGCAACCTTTAACCTTGGACACTCATCGAGAACAAAAGGAAACTAATACATAAAAGCCTTTATAAAATAAATAAGAAATGATTAGAAAGGCAACATGAGAATTCCCCCGCTACTGCTCACGTCAGCATTAGTGGTTTATCAGTGCGCCTAGCAAAAAGAATAAAACCATAGTCAGAACTTACTCATCCAAGAAAA
>NC_060160.1:26524319-26534432 GCF_021292245.1 Micropterus dolomieu | reverse complement strand
GAGCCCCAGACCGAGGGAGATTGACCGTCATCTTGAACTTCTTCCATTTTCTAATAATTGCGCCAACAGTTGTTGCCTTCTCACCAAGCTGCTTGCCTGTTGTCCTGTAGCCCATCCCAGCTTTGTGCAGGTCTACAATTTTATCCCTGATGTCCTTATACAGCTCTCTGTCTGTCTCTGTCTCAGAGTCTGAGTGTGTGGACAGGTGTCTTTTCTACAGGTAACGAGTTCAAACAGGTGCAGTTAATACAGGTAATGAGTGGAGAACAGGAGGGCTTCTTGAAGAAGAACTAACAGGTCTGTGAGAGCCGGAATTCTTACTGGTTGGTTGGTGATCAAATACTTATGTCATGCAATAAAATGCAAATTAATTATTTAAAAATCATAGAATGTGATTTTCTGGATTCCGTCTCTCACAGTTGAAGTGTACCTATGATAAAAATTACAGACCTCTACATGCTTTGTAAGTAGGAGAACCTGCACTCAATCTTTATGTCCCATGTACACTTTTTTTCTCCTTTTGAAATAAAGATAGACCACACGAATGCACCATTAGTTACCGCTCACCCCTCCCTTTCTAAGCGTGCAGGAGGAGCTACAGTGGCCGACACGCTCTGTCGGCTCTTCTACTAAATAATACGTGTGGGCCTCCATTTGTTACTTACTTACTTCTAATAAACCAGACGACTACTACTACCAACATTTCTTCTTGTTGTTGTTGTTCGTCTTTTTCTTTGTACGTTTTCAACGTAGCAATAAAACGTGCTCTGTAGAGCAGTTTGTCAATTTGGGTTACTGTAGAAACATGGCGGCGCAACATGGCGACTTCCATGTAAGAGGACCCGCAGTGTATGTAGATAGAAATGGCTCATTCTAAGGTAATAAAAACACAACAGTTCATTATGTAAGGTCTTTATACACCACTGTAAACATATTTATGGATCTTATATTGCATTTCTGTCAATAAATCCTAATATTAAATTAGGAATATCGAAATATTACACACTAAACCTTGAAACCAACCTCATGGAGGTGCTAGTAGAAAAGTCAGGGGATCACCAAAGTTGTCAGGATTCATTATTCAAAACAAAATCATCTAACCATATTCACTTAGCACAGCTTATACTGTTCTGTGTGTGTTCCTGTTAAAACCACGACTACATCCTGTTCCCATAAGCAGTTTCCATTTCGTCATAATTTTACTAAAGTTGATGGTGTCAGTGACTAAAGTCTATCATTGCCGTCATTAGTTAGAGATTAGTAGAGTTACGTATGCGTGTATATACTATTGTTGGCATGTTGAAGAGTAGTGGTGTACAATTCATGCTGTCACTGTAAGCACACACAGATGATCAAAATGTCTAGACAATATTATTATTTCAATAACCCTACCCTGTGAAATAGGTTTTGCTTTTAAAGAAACACTACATTTTAAAGATTGCAACCTTTAACCTTGGACACTCATCGAGAACAAAAGGAAACTAATACATAAAAGCCTTTATAAAATAAATAAGAAATGATTAGAAAGGCAACATGAGAATTCCCCCGCTACTGCTCACGTCAGCATTAGTGGTTTATCAGTGCGCCTAGCAAAAAGAATAAAACCATAGTCAGAACTTACTCATCCAAGAAAAAACCTGCACTGAGATCTACGTCATCATTCACCCAGCGTGCTTATTACAGCTGAAGCAGCTCCAGCTCCACCTTAATGCATCTATTTTACCATTAGCTGGTTTGGTCGTCCATCCTGCATCTGTACCACATCACTACTTCAGCAGCAGCCACTACAGTGATAGCTGCTCGTGATGCATGTTTCAGGATGTTTTGTAACATCACACACAGGAAGCACTGTTTTTATATTAAGTCAGTGTTACGCTCTTAATGTTGTATGATATCGTATTGTTCACACTCAGACATAAATACTATTCAATGTGAATAACAGGCTGTTTAACGGGCCTTTTGATGTAATATACTACACACACCTCATTACATATGTATTTGCACTGTGGGCCCGTATTTAACTCACTCATGGACTAAACATAGTTTCACAGTTCACTTGAGTAAGAACAATTCAGGAAAATTCGCCATGTAAGCACAATATATACAGAAAAATTTAAATAAAGGCCTCAAATTCAATTTCAGTTTTAGCTCATGCCCTGTAGTGCCATCTTTCCATGTAAAGTGCAGTAGATATTGTAAAAAAACAACCACACCTAAAACATGCAGCATCACAACAAGCTGCTACCAAGCGGAAGGTTCTACTGAACGGCCAGCAGGGGGCGACTCTTCTGGTTGCAAAAAGAAGTCCAGTTCCATTAGAAATAATGGTAAAATGTCCTTACTTCTCACCTGATTTATTACCTCAGTAAACACTTGTAAACACACTCCTGATGAGTTTATTTTAAATGTTACCATATTTTAAGATAGGCCTAAACTTAATTATATGTTGTGTGTAGCACGAAGGAACTACAAATTGAATTACTTGCACCTTGACAAGTCATTACCATGGCGACCTGTCAATCAGGCTAGAGTGACTCGTACCCACGGCACCGTGTAAATTTAACCAGCGCCATTGAAAAAGCTTATTAGAAGTTGGCTGTTCTGGTGAGTACATTTAGTTTTAAGACTGTGGTTCGCTAGACCAGTGGTACTTAACCTGGGGGTCGGGACCCCCCTGGTCCCGTGAGGGTCGCGAGAATGCTACTATAGACACAAAAATATAACTAGAAGGACTATAGTAGTGAATGGAATCACTTTGGGTTAACACTGTAAATATTTTGCACTGTTTGTCCAGTAGGTGGCGGTATTAAGAAGAATCAGGCCCCAATCAGACAGAAAGCGACGCCTACGCTGCTTAGATCATGCATACAAATATAAATGTTAAAACTTTTGTCAGTATGGTCATGCTACACATGGATAGATCAGTTAGATTCTCCACAATTCAATCGTTCAGTTCATTTTACGGAAACATTAAGCACATCAGTACTATTAATTTTGAGAGATTAAAAAAAGTGGTGACTCACTACAAGCGGTCATAAAGTCAGTATGTGTCTATTCCTCTTGATTATTCATATATATTAATCCAAGTTTAAATTATTATTTGGCTTTCATCCTTTCTAAGAAAGGCTACCATCTCACTCTCTCTCTCCTAATTTGATACAAGTAATATACATACTGGTTTAAATAAACAATTTGATAGTTGCCTATATCCCATCTTTGCTGAGCAAGAGGTTTATGTGAAGGGAACTGAAGGCCTGTCCCAAATATAGGCAGGGTGAGTTCAGTAAATGAAGCAAATAAAAGCCAGTTTTACAGTAAATGTAGGATGTGAAGTATTTACTTTGAGTTATGTCCATTGACCGTGTTAGAACAAACCAGTCAGTGAAAGTTAGCTGGATTTATGAATAGTATCTAAATGCAGCGTTGCTTCCTCTCTGTGAACTCCAGCTTGAACATAACAGAGTCAATGGACAGTGAAGCTTCTGAGTATAACCTCCCCTATATTCCTTTGCTTTGGCATCCCAACCTCTTAAGAATGGCTCCATAATAACAGACTATAAAACCATTTACTGCCATTTAAAACAACACACTTAAACCACAGGCATCATCTCTCCTTCTCTCACTCAGTTTGTCCTTCTGTGTGACTGTCTATCTCTCTGCTCTTCCTAAATAAACCACTGTCAGCTTTAGGCACAGCTGGATCTATTGTGCATTCCTTAAGAGTCAAGCTAACCCATGCTTTTAACCCTTATTCAACCAGGTGACTGGAATAAATTACAATTCATACACATCTCGTGATTTGGTTTAAAAATTAAAAATGACGGACTGTGAAATGTACTCGTTTGTAGAAAAAGTTATTTGCTCTGCACACGTTCACTTATTGACCCCACCATAGAGGAGTACACTGGTGAAGAAAATCCACAGAGATGACATGTGTAAGCACATAACAGCAATGTTTAACCAACAGAACAGTGATCTGATCAGGTGTAAGGCAGAGTCAGACAGGGGCGTAGGCATAGACAGTGCAGACCGCACAGCTGCACTGGGGCTCTTCACAGGAGCGGCACTGCCGAATTACGGGCTGGTCGTTGTCAGTTGCATGGTAAAAATGCTGTGTGTCATCAGGCATACTAAATACACATATCATCTCAAACCGTTTCTTTGGTGGCGATCAGGTGCTATATATACACTCATGTGAATTTCCCTCTTTGCCATGGTGTCTGACACCACAGACTTTTTACCCACAAAAGTCTGTAGCAAGCAGTAGGCTATAAGGTATACGGTGAAATATAAAAAAAAAAGATTCTACAGAATGTATTTAGTCTTATTTTCTTTGGTATTCATGTCACATAGCCAACAAATGCAGTGATGATTGCTGGGTAATATGTAAATGAATGCCCAATCTTAAATTTTTATTTGATCATCTAACAAGACTCCAGAAATCGGGTGAAAATCTGACCGGTAGACCAGCAGAGCACATGTGCAAGCTTAGCAGTGATACTATTCAAACACAAAAGTTCTTTCAAGAAGAGACAGGAGAGAAAAGAACAGGAGGGGAGGGCCGCAAAGCTCCCAAATAATATTGTTTAGGATTACTGAGGACATTGTCAAAGATTTCGCTCAATGCAGACTCGTCGGATGCCTTTCAAATAGGTGAGTACTTTACAAGTGCTTTTTCAGTGGCTTTGGTGTGGCTGGTGTGCCGCTGTTTTAAAGGCTGTTCACATTTCGGGGTCAGCTCACCGCTGAGTAGGCCTACCTGTTTAATTGTGTGGATGTGCTTGTGGGTATTAAACTGTGTGTGTGCCGTAGCTGGTCTGTATTCAGCACAGGGTGTTGTGTTATGAGTAGGACACTTTTCTTTCTTATTCACCATAATGTTTTGCCTCTCTGTCGAAGAGGAATGTGGTTGTTGTGATTCGGGAGGTTATTCTACTGAAATTACCTGAAAAATGTCTACATTATTTCAGCACAGTGGACACCTCCTGCACTCAGCTGTTTGTGGTGAAGTTTCAGGATTTTGACAATGACCGCACTGGCCATGCTCCTTATAACTTTGACTTCTGTACTTTGCAAATACAAAAGTCTAGTTGAGACAGTCTGACTCTAAAATCCATCACATGATTCTCGCTTTAGACTCCTGAGTCCAGGCGCACACAACACAGCTGCTGCAGCAGCAGCAGCGTGTGTGTGTTGAAGATAGACGCAAATAAAGAGAACTGTTGAATTTAATATGTTAATATGGAAAGAAATCAATTTAAGCAGCTTTAAATTAGGCATTTACTGCATCTAATTTTATTAGTTATTAAACAGTGGCAAAACGAGGAAACAAGGGTAATAAAATTGCTAATTAAGGGTTCCCTTCTAGAGAGGAAAGCAGTGTGTGTGAGTGCTTGCTAACGGTGTAGCCCAAGGGCCCATCATAACAGCCTGCACTGGGGCCCATTGTTACTACCTTATCCCACTGGAGTCAGGTAATGATTCTATGGGGGGAGAGACCCCTTTTACATAGAAGGAGTCATGTTACATCGGACACAATGCAAAATTCTGAAATTCTAGACATGATTAGCACATTTAAGAGAAAGCTCAGCTTACTGCTACAAGTGTTGCTAACATAAACATACTACTGCAGTTCAAAGACACAGATGGCTGACATTGTCATTTTACTGTAAATGCTCCGTACTTGTATAGCGCCTTTCTAGTCTTTTTGACCACTCAAAGCGCTTTTACACTACATCGGCATTCACCAGTCAAACTGAAACTAACATTCACACTCACTCATACACTGGCAATTCGGGGTTCAGTATCTTGCCCCAAGACACTTCGACACGCAACCAGGGGGAGCCAGGGATTGAACCGCCGACGTTCCGATTAACGGCCAACCCGCTCTACCTCCTGAGCCACAGCCAAAGGCGAAGGATGACAATGGTTGGCTGACACTTATCAATACAAAGTGAAACACAAATTGGGTGAGCATCCTCGACAATGACTTCACCTTTCCCCAATCAGATGACTCAAACCACCAACTTTCCCTGGACCTAACCGAGTTGTTTTTTTGCCTAAACCTAACCAAACCTTAATCAGAGCGTTGTCACATCATAAAACCTGATATATTGATTTTATTTGTAACTGTTTTGGATGGCACAAATAAATGATATCGTCTTGCTGATGGGTACAGTGGCCCTGAGAGCTCAACACACTGCAACTAGACAAGCAAATTAAGAAAACACCTTCACCAACTTGACCACACATGTGCAGAATGTGGAAACATGCTGCAAAGTGAGAAAATGTTGATTCTAGATAAGGATGTGTTGTTCTTTTATATTTGACTCAACCGACCCTTAAAAAAGCACAATAATAGTGAGACTTTCACACATGACAGAGACGTGTTGCACACAGCAGAGTAAACTGATAACACATGACAGTGAGTGTGACATTGGCAGTGGTGTGCTGCAGACGTATGCAGAAGGCAGAAAGCATCACTAACTATGGAGGTGAAAGCCAACAAAACCTACAGTATGTTAAACTCACATGCACAAGACGATAACTGAGTTAGTTATAACTATATCTTGTAGAAGAAAATAACCTTAATGTTTTTTTAGTGGCTGACCATGACATCAGACCCAACAAAACGAGCTAAACTTAAACAGACAAATACTGTTGAACATTTGGAGAAAACCTCTGACAATATAATGATATAGATGGCATTCATAATAATAACTTTAGTGGCGCTCCTGCTGCTCCCAGCAAACTGATTCTTCATGTGGTCAAGAGAGTTAATGTTAATAGTAAATCAATATCTGCTGTTGCAGACACCACCGGACTACAGAGCAGCTTCTTCCCCCAGGCTGTGAAACTCTTAAATGAAAACAAACAACAGAGAACGTTCACGCCGCTTATCGGTCACGTGTCTGGAGTGGGAGCTGGAATGTAGGTCCTGTGTTCTGGACTAGCGCATGGGGTCTTCTCATTGTCTCCCCACTCCTCTGTCCAGCACTACTTTGCTGTGTTTCATGTTGTCATATAGAAGTCAGCTGCCTATTATGAAGTCTGCAACTCATTCCAAAAGTATAGTACACTAAGACTGTTATGCTTATCTGACAGAGATCATAAAATACAGCATTAGGCTGTGACAAACAGCTGTGCCACCTGTCATATTTAAAATGACGGTTCAGAAGCAAAGAAGTGCCATTTAGTTAAATGCCTGTTGCCATGACTCCTCACTCCTCGTATTGGTTCTTCTCCTCCGCTCACATCTCAGGTGGGTGGTGGTTGGGTGGCTATGACGCAAGGAGAAGAGGTAAAAACTGAGAAATAAGAGGATGGGCATATTTCTGAGAGATACTTTGCTATGCAATTTTACACAGTTGGCATTTGCTCATAACCATGGTAAATATCTGTGCCAGACCAGCAGAATGCACAGAGAGGAAATGTCTTCTTCTGCACCTGAGTGCAATTACTGTGTTCACATCTTCCCGAACGAATCGCACCAAGGGAGAAAAGCAACAAGACTAATAAGTGCAGGTGTGAACACACCCTTAGTAGCCAGTGTAGGGAAATCAGGATTGGTGAGACCTTTTCTAAAAGAAGCATATATAGGGTGAATATGATTGGTCCAAGCACAGATCCTTGTGGAACTAACTTTGGCGTGAATAGAGTTATCATCGTTAACGTGTACAAACTGAGATCAATCTTTGGTTTACTTTAATGCCAATTAAATGTTCAAGTCTGTGTAATAGTGCAATTACGGTGTTCAAATCTTCCCAAACGAATCTCACCAAGGGAGAAAACCAACCGGACTCCAATTTAACAGGACTGAAAAGTGCAGGTGTGAACACACTCTTAGTAGCCAGTGTAGGGAAATCAGGATTGGTGTTACATAAGACCTTTCGGAGGACTTGGTCAGAGGCCGCATTTTGGACCACCTGTAAGCGTTTCAGGGAAGTCTTGCTGAGGCAGCTGAATAGCCAATGCAGTTGTCAAGATAGGAGGAAATAAACACATGCATAATCATTTCCATCTTAGCTAAAGACAGAATGGGCCTGAGTTTAGCAATGTTCCTCAGCTGGTAGAAACAGGAGGGAACCAAACACTTTGCTGGTCAAGACTCAAAGGCTGACCCATATTAACGGCTAGATTATGGAGGGTGGGTTTAACAGAAGGATATAAAGACGCAAGACAGATTATGGCTCTCCTTGGTCTTTATCTTCCTCCTCCTTTGACTGCCTCTCTCTCCTATGTTGGCATCTATTGCTCCAAAACAGAAGAGCTCACCTGTGGCCTTTTTACAGTATTGCTAAAACTGTGATTGCCTATTAAACAAATGTGCAGCATGTGTTTGCCCGTGTGAGGAGTCAGAGTGGATGGCATGACATTTGGAGCTCAGTGTTCTAGTGGTGTAATAAGGGACAATGAGCTCTTTCAGATATGACGGTGCCTGACCATTCAGGGCTTTGTAGGTGAGGAGGATTCTACATTTGGATTTCACAGGGAGTCACAGCAGAGAAGCTAATATAGGAGAAATATGATCTCTTTTCCTAGTTAGAGAGGCATTCTTTCCACAGCTGTAAATACTGCCATCATTGTGTCACAGTCTAAGATGCAAATAACATTGCCTGAATCTTAAAATCTTTCAACCCCGAACAATTCTACATCTAATTTATTGAAGCATCAGCTAAAGCAGCACGGCAATGTGAAACCTGCCGAAACAAACTCCAGTCGCCACTGCCAGTGATGCATGTGCTCGTCAGGAGAGAATACTCCTCTTATAAATGTGCAGAAAAGTGAAAGTGATATAGTAATGTAACGAACTTAATTAGGTACTTTTAATACCCAGTTATAAGTAAATACTTTTTTTAAGAGTAATAAGTAAAAAGTAACTTATTACAATTTCTGAGTAACACTGATTCTGCTACTTTCATCCTGGTCTGTTGTCGCACGCTTTACTTCCTGTTTTATTGTGAAATCGTCTGTGTCTAGTGTTAGGTTTTGCTTCCCATTGTCCTGATTACCTGATGTGTCTCACCTGTTTGCTCCTCCCCTGAACGATTAATTGCATTTGCGATATGCTTTCCAAGCGGAAAGCAGTCTGTACCTTGCCTTCTTGTTGTACAATGGCCTTGACAGAAGCTGACACTACATAAACTTTAGTGTCACAAAGGGAATGAAAGTAGCAGCCGCCATCTGTGGGTAACTTGGTGGTTGAAATTGTCGGGCCATCCGCGGCCTTGACAGACAGGAAAAATGCACAACAGAAAGACACATGTAGTGAGGTAAGCGTATTGTGGTGATCGGCACCTGCGTCACACACACAGCCACCAGTCAGCTCAGGAAATATACTTTACTGCTTACAGCCAGTGCACTGCTAACCAGCATCGGAGGCTGCGGGGGAGGGGAACTCCGGTGTTTGAGAATTACAAAGCTTGTCTATTAAACACAAGAGGCGACACTTTTTTTATTTTATTTAATTTTTTTGGTTTTATTTTCGTTGGCCAACATTTGAATTGAACCTCAAACTGAGTATTTTTTGTTTGCTTACTGGGATACAGAAAGATGGACTCAGTTAAGGACTCATTAATTGGTGGTTGAACGGTGGGTTTTGTATTGAGCGCTTACTTACTACTTATAACACACCGTGGTGAGTTAGTTTTTTCTTGTGGTCTGTAGGTAGGCTGACTTGATTATATCATTATTTACAGTTTTTTTTCAATTGTTTACGCACAAATTCTGGTACTTGAGACACAATGACCATGACAACATGTAACTCATTCACCAACCCACTGAACCAATTCTGCTAAACTACAAGCACAATTCCTGCTTTACACTCAAATTGCAGTTCTAAAACACACTTTTTTCAAAACACTACACACAATTCTCTGCTTCTGGCACAAGTTTCATGCAGAAAATATCTTGTTTTCACAAGGAACACACTGCCATTCAAATATGCACACAGACTCATCACAAGTGCAAACACCCGTCACACAGTTTTCCAATTAGCGAGAGCTTTAGCATAAAAGGGCAACAGGTGAGCTCTTCAATGGAGCAATGGATTCCAACATTGGAAACAGAGGCACAGCCAGAGGAGGAGGAGGAGGAGGAGGACGACGACGACGA
>NC_060160.1:26436873-26524219 GCF_021292245.1 Micropterus dolomieu | reverse complement strand
AAACAACGCCATAACATTACAGCAAATACAAAGAAAAATAATAGAAAACAATGACATATTTCAAAATATTGATAGGGTAAGCTTATCAACACTGGACCGTGTCTTGTGCAGAAATCATCTCAGGATGAAGCAGGTCTACAGGGTGCCATTTGAACGCAAATCAGAAAGAGTCAAAGAATTGTGATATAATTATGTGAAAGTGAGTCCCACAATTGATGCATACTCTCAACACTGAATACAGTTAATTATACATATTTCAATATTGTAATCACAATGATTGTGCTTCACAATAGTGACCACTCCATGTCTATTTCTGATATTGTCATGTGTGTTTCAGAGAGTCCTTGAGCTAGAGGTGGCTGCAGTGGAGCACCAGTTCATCTTCATTGATGAGGTTGGGTTCAACCTCACAAAAAGACCAAAGAGGGGAAGGAATGTCATCGGCCAGCGTGCCATTGTTGAAATCCCTGGCCAGCGCGGAGGGAACACACACTGTGTGCAGCGATTACCCACCACGGCGTCATCCATCACCATGCTACCCTTGGCCCCTACAACACCGCCCATCTGATCACATTCCTGGACACCCTACACAACACTCATTCCACCAGATCAGGTAGATGGAATCCTATTGAGGAATTTCTTTCTGCCTGGAGATGGAAAGTGTATGACCGAAATCCACAAACGCGTATACCTCTTCTCCAAGCTATGGAGGATGCATGTGGAGATATAGCAGCTGATGCTTTTCATGGCTGGAATCGCCATGCTTGGCGATATTTCCCCCGCTGCTTGGCCAGGGAAAACATTGCTTGTGATGTGGATGAGGTGCTGTGGCCAGACCGCAACAGAAGAGAGGATGCAGCATAGTTTGGTTTTAGGTTGTTTTTTTACTGTGTACAGTAAATTCTTCTGTTGTTTTGTATGTAGTGTATGTGCAACTTTGTGTTGGTTGGGAATGGTATGTACACAGTGTACACTGTTTTTGTGGGACAAATAAAATATATTTGTTACTGTGTATTTGTGTGTTCTGAGTATAAAAACAATATTCTCAAATATTTTACAACACACTTATGTATGTACTGTCTGTAGTAAGTGTAACACTGAACAAAAAAAAGGCCTAAGTCAATATGATGAATGAAGAAGTGTTTTCCATTCATCAGTGTTTTACATTGAGCATATCAGTGTTCAACTGGTTCTTATGAATGTCTATTCATATGATGGTTTGTGTGTCATTTAAAAACATAATACCATTTTGAGAAGAAATAACATTGTTTTGAATGTAAAGTTTCATTTTGCAGGAGAATTGAGGGGTTTTGCCCATTGTGTGTGTTTTTTGATTTGTGTGTAGAGTTCTGAGAATATGAGGCATTCTTTCAGAAAATGTGTGTAAATAATCGAGAAGCTGTAATGTAAAAACTTTTAATGGTTCCAGCTTCACAAATGTGAAGATTTGCAGTGTTTTGTGTTGTCTTTGGATTATTTTAATGTAGGCCTATTTTTAATCATTATGAGGTTTGTACTGACAAAACAAGCATTGTGAAGGTGTCACTTAGGGCTCTGGGTGCCAGCATTTCTCACTATCTTCTAAATTTATTACAATCGATTAATGGAGGAAATTATGTGTTTCTTATCGCACACAATCTTGAACAGAGTCATTTCTTTAATTGGTAAATCACGCAATACTTGCACATTACTGTCCCCAATTTGTTTAGGGCATGTGGCATTACACATTGTACATTTTAAGATGCTGAGGTGGTGGCCTCCCTGTGGCCCAGTGGTCAAAGATTCATACCGTTACCAATTTCAACAAAGATTGGTGATAACATTGCATAATCCAATTGATAAAATGTGATGAATATAAAAATAACTCCACTACTGTATGGTTTCCTCCTCCTCCTTCTCCTCCAGGGAAATCATCTTCATTTTGTCCAGAAGGTAAATCAGCTTCCCCCTCTGGTCTAGTTTTTTATTTACAGTCTTCTTCGTTATGTGCTCTCCAACAGATAAGATTGATCACACAGTACACATCCAGAGAGCAAAGTGACATACTGCATCTTACTATGCTGTTCGTCAACCTTTGTCATATCAATCAAGAAGCACATGATGAGCACTGTGCTCGTCCATCCCACTGCATTCACACGTGTGTGGAGATAATCTGTGTATTGTATTGACATGTGTCTTACTAAATGCATTTGAAATCATCATAATCATCATCATCATCATAATCATCACTCATCACACTCCCTGTTAATATCAGCAACATCTCTTTATCACACATTTAAAGATTCAAACCACATGTCTAAATTACACATCATCTATGCCTTTGTCAGCTTGAGACAGCTGATTAGTAATAGGTTCACCGAGAAACGATCAGATCTGAATCACAGGCTGTACCTCCAATTTATCATGGAACAACAGTCAATAAAGTAATCTTGATTCCTTTTCACTTGTGACTTACTGTTAAGATAAATCAACTGAACTAATGTGTTTTCCCCCTGATACTGTAGCTCACAGAGATAGGACCTCAGAGATGACCTAAAATATGATTTCATCATTTATCTGCTCCACACATCCCCTTCACTTTTCTGTTAGTTAGATAAGTGTGCTCACAGTGCTCGGCCATCGTAACCAAACAACTGCCTCTGAGGCTGATGAAACCATCACTCTGAATAACATCACTGTATTACTCAGTTTGCCTCTTTGATACAGACAAGGATGTACAAAGTCACAGTTTGACGTTTGTGGCATTTGGCAAGAGCAGATTTTGGGACAAAAGCTACTATGGCAACAAACTAGTGTGGAATTCAACGTCAAAAGTGGTTGTTGAGGTTGTTGCTAGTCAATTTCTAATGCTGAATTCCACCCTAATGACTCCTGCTGATGTGTTTTTTTGAAAGCTATCACAGACATTTAAAATTTTAGGACTTCCCATTTTATGCTAACGTCAGTAGCCTATAAAGTTCAACGTATTTGCATGCTGCAAAAGCTGCAATCACATAATTGCTGCAACAGTTAAATTGAAATGTTTTTAAATTGTATTGTGAGTGGTAATGTTTGAAGATAAGAGTCTAGCCATGTTGGCAACTATGTATAACAGAATAGACTGAATTTAGGATTGATGCATTATTATACTCACAACAAAGCCATCATGCTGATTTTAGCAGGTAGTTTTTACCACGTTCAACATCTTAGTTTAGCGCAGGGCCGCCGACACAAGTTATAAAAGCTTAACATTTTATAGGAGTCCAATCCAATGCCGACATGGTCAACTGACTGTTTGACTATCACTACACGTTAGGTCCGCGTAGCAGGTTCTGGCAGATAAGTGACACTTTTATGTTCTGTGAAATGCTCACTGCTGTTCATTTGGGAGGAAAGTGGTAAAGTGCCCTACAAGGTGCCCCTATGTGCAAAAAACATGATGAAGGGCCCTCTGCAGGGATGGATTACAGCATATGCCAACCAGACACATGCCCAGGGCCCAAAATCCCATGAAACTTTGTGATTATTGCTGAAGTTAGTCTGGGGGGGGGGGCTCGGCCATACCGATCGTCTATGTTAGCTTTCGGCGACGCTTGAAAGGCGTGACTTTCTGATGAATACACATCAATGCGCGAAGTTCATTATCTGCACCCTGTTGCCCCACCACGTGAAGCTGGTGCCCTTTCCCTTAAGTCCATCGCTGAGGACCACACCTCCTTCATGGCACTCCATGTGTTTCCATAAGTACCCACCTAACCATGTCCTCTTCATCACTCTTGTATTCTGCACCCCCTTCGGTGGATTTCCCACCAATGTTTCCCCACAACGCATTAGCAAACCAAAGCTGTATCGCGAGTCCAAGCCTCGCACACATTCTTTATGTCTCATCAATAAATCATTTAAACCATCAGTTGTGATGTCTGTCTGATGGTGTGGTCCTTGCTCATGAAATCATAGAAAGAAATGTGGAGTTGCATCACAACAACCGCTGGTGATGATTACAGTCAGCTGTAATAAAATATGTTCCTACCAGTATATAGTATGTGTTTTGCAAAACTCTCTGTTTTTTGTGCTTAATTTTAGCTGCTAGACGTTAATTGCTGTGGGTGTTTTTTGAGCATTTCCCAGAGATCAGCTGCCCACAGAACAGAACTGTGACATATTTTCTTCAGGATTTTGCTCTCACACATGGAGCTCATGTTTGCTCCTCCTAACTAAGGAGGTATTCTTCTGTTTATTTTGAAAAAAACTGAAATATAAAATGTGCCATTACCAGCAGTGACAGCGTGGGGCTGGTATTGTTTTCCCCTTGTGAGTCTGTGTCTCATCACGGCTAAATGTGGCCCAGGAGACAACTACTGTAGTGGGAACTACCACTGAAGTGGTTTTGAGTACTTTGCCAGGAGTTTATATCAGTCTGTCTGTCAGTGGACAGACTGAAGATGGGTGTGGTACGACCCATGAGTATTGAGTACACATGTAATAACGAAGTAATGACTACTGAGTACTCATGGGTCCGAGCATCAACATTTTGACGGGTGTCATGGCTGGTGTGACCCCAACGCAAGATGGTCTCTAGTTTCTTAGATGAGAATCATACTGTTGCTGCATGTTTCCAACAACACGTTGTTTGGATAAAAGTTCTAAGTCACTGGTATCTAAAAAATTAAGTGCAATCACTCTTCTGCCTTTAATTAACCAAAAAGCTCTGTGCATTGTATGTGTTTCCTGTCACCTAAAAAAAGCACGCACCATGACAGCACAATATAAGCTGAAATAATGAAGCTAATTGACACAGGATATGGTCCCACTAGATAGTAATAGATATGGTCATTAGTAATAATGCAGGTCCTCTTGAAAGGCCCTTGTCATTTCAATTGAAAATGCAATATAGTGGTGAACAGTCACAAACAAATCTGCAATTAATCAAATGACCACAAACCATACACACAGTGAACCTGGGACTTTTGAGCCCCTGAGGGTCTGGGGCAGCTGCCTGCTGCCGTGCTCAAGGTGATAAGTGATGACCACACAGCAGCAAAAAGGCAAGTATTTGCCAAGTATGGCTTTATTATGCAGGCCTTTATCTATGTCCCAATATCCCTATATCCACTGTGTGAATAAAAACGTATAGAATGGTCGAGCCTACACCGTGAAAAGCAGCAATAAATGTGATAGGGTGTCCACATGCCTCAGTCTCCTCGCACATCTTATCTCTGGTATTCTCAAAAGGACGATGAAAGCCTATTTAGCTATAGGCTATAGGCCCTATAAGCCAATATTGCATTGCTCTAACCTTCTCAGGTCCTTGTAAATGTATGGTAGACTGAACAGCAACCTGCGAGCTGGCAGGCAGCTTCCTGGAAAAACTAAGAACTACTTATTAATTATTTGCCCACTTCAAGCTCAGGCTGTGCAGTCAAACTTTCCTCAAACCCACAGGATGTGACTCAGGAGTTAGAGCAGGTTGCCTGTTAATCGGAAGATTGGCGGTTCAATCCCCGGCTCCTCCAGGTTGCATGTTGAAGTATCCTTGATGTGTGGATGTTAGTTTCTGTTTGAGCACTTAGGCTCAGTGTGTGAATGGTGACTAGAAAGGTGCTATACAAATATGGAGTATTTACATTTATTTTACTCATTTGAAATGTATGTTTCCAGACAGTAAATTATGTCAGGCTATATTTTGGAGAAATATACATTATTATAGAAGAACATCCTGTGGGTTTGAATATTTCATTCAATCTAAACATACTGTCTGACAAAAAAAAACAAAAAAACACTTAACTCAAGGTCTGCTTACTAATTTTTACTTGAGCTTTCAACTGTATCTCATGGTCTTCCTCAGCGGATGGAGTCTGATCTGACTCTAAGATGTCTCTGCGGCGGACAGTGACTTTTGGTTGTTGTTGGTGAATTTCCTGGGTCAAGAGTGGACTTGCACATCCAATCACATACAGGATCTTAAAAAGAACATATATACTATATATACAAACTATTTTTAGAGGTGTTGATTCTTATGTTGTACAGAGAGGTATTTCTGTTATTTAGCCTATCCTCGTTCATATAATGGGGCGGGCAAAATAAAACACTTGGCAGTGTGATGCAATATGATTCAACAGCAGCACAAACATATATGATGCAGTATACTGTAGATAAGATATTATATATATATATGTGTGTGTGTGTGTGTGTGTGTGTGTGTGTGTGTGTGTGTGTGTGTGTGTGTGTGTGTGTGTGTGGAATAAATGAACTTAAACAACAACTGTAAAGTTGCATTACTTGATTGTTTTGGCCACAACATCTATTATCACCTTATAAAGTTAATATGGCTAACATGTTAGCAAAGAACTTATTTAGATGTACAGTAAACAAAGTTGCAGGCCATTAAACCAAAACAATGAGCCAAAGGACCCTAAAAAAGCTCCACAGAGCTGAGGGCACTGCAGAGGATAAATTCTGTACGTTGAGAGATGGAGATCCATCTTTTCACCAAATCATATTTCAAACACATTGTACAGAGTTCATTTGATTCAATTATTTGAGCCCTTCAACAGAAAACCAATCAGTCACTCAGCTACTGTTGTTGTCTTCTGAGATTCTGACAAACTCAGTCACCAGCCAGCCAGTCAGCCTGTGAGTGAGCGAAGCAGACAGAGCAGCTGAGGTTGACCAGCAGGCATCTCTGGCCTGCAGCCACAACACATGTGTCTGAAACCAGCTCTTCCTCATTACCACAGCAGCACACTGTACACTCTCAACATCAACACACACAATACTAAGATTCAAATGTATCGTTATCTCCAGCAGCATCTTCATATTATCCCTGTGATACTCCTGTAAGAACTTGTATCGTGCCTGAGCTCAGTAGAAGGTTATACTAACTGAAATTGTAAGAATGTCATTTTTTTCTGATATTTTCTCAGTATCTGGATGGTTTGATTTAGAACACTGAAGGGAAATGAAGGGACCACAATATGTGAAAATGAGATACCTCACACTTCTTCACCAGTCAGCGTTTCCAGCCTTGGTATCGCTCTATGAAAAATGCATGCCACTTGCAGCTGTTGCAGCTTCCAGCCAGTGATGGAAATGTCTCTGTGTTACTGACTCCAGCAGCAGCCTACTCACTAAGAAAAAATATGAATAACTCTGGACTGAAGAACCGGTTCTAAACTTGCCCAAATCAATCAATTACAAATAATCGCGACGAGGTTTCCTTCACTCTAAAGGAATCCCTATTGAGCAGGAACCCGCTGAAATGTCACCTCAGTTCTAAATATCAACACTGACTGACAACAAAACTCTCCTTAATTGGTTCGTAGAGGCAAAAATACACACACACAAGCTCTGCTGTGGAAATCTCAACTTCAACCAGCAGTAATTTACTTGTTTAAATGAAATAAAGACGCGTGTTTCTTACCGAATCTCTCCGGTCTGACCGCCTGCATCAAACTGGTGGCCAGCTTCCTCCCCACCTCTCTCTCTCTCTCTCTGTCGTTGACACGCACAGGCGCGTGCTGTCTCTCTCTTCCTTAACTCTCGTGTGTCAGCATGGAAGATGTAACCTATAGCCCTCTATGTCTTCTGACGCATTCGTGTCTTATAGATAATAAATATTTGCACACCTGCAAGAATGAAGGAGTGCAGACACACTGTGTTGCAGGCAGCGTGCATGATTTTAGAAATGCCAAGTCCATGTCCCCCCAAAGCAAATACCCACCTAAAGAAATGTTTTGTATTATCAATTATTTAGATTTTTTTCATTTTCTATTTATTGAGCTGATTATTGTTACTATTTCTGAGCCGATTTCTCTGGCCACCTGGGTGCAGCACACTGAGCTGTAAACAACAGGCTGTTTGGTGCTGGGCATGGATTAAATAATGAATTTATCAGTTGTTTTTTTTAACAGTTGCCTGTGGCCAGTGGGGCTGATGAGAGCACTGAGACAGAAACAAAGCAGTAAGGTCCAGACAACCAAACCTTTTGCTTAAACAGGTTAATGCTCCAGAGAGCTGACTGAGGGGAACCACAGGGCTGGGTGATAATTCTCTGTAGGGTTGTCTCCAAGTTCAAATTATTGAGTGATTGATTAGTGCAGTACACATAAAACACCCACCAAGTGTAGGTGCACAGACTATTATAATCACTCTTACATGACATACATACATACATACTCAAAGACATGACATTTTTTGTTTAAACTGTTTTCATTGATTCAACTGCTGCTGTAGAATGTTTAGATTTGCTGTTTGATACCAGAGTCAATCTCTTTCTATGGGAAAACACAGTTGGCCAATATAGCTGAGTCCAGCTCTCATGAGTAGGAGATAATGTGAGGGAGCTCCAATGATTCAGATTACCACATATCAGTTTCCTATTGCAACTTTCCCCATCACAGAGAGTCTTACGTCAGTTTCTTGTCTCTACCCGACACACACCTCTCACATGTGCTGTGTGCACTCATGCATCGCATGTCACACTGTCCTCCGGTGGAATATTTCACTACATTAAACAATGACGTGAGGTCAGTGAAGAGCAACGAGCAACATATGAGATGCAGATTGTGATGCTCGTGGTGCCTTCAGGTGCTCTGGCAGATATTAGATGTTAACATTCAGCCCTGAGAATGAGAAACCTGAATTTCCAAGATGTGATGAACAGGATGTCACTCAGTGGATGGGAACAAGGTGAGGTGAGGGTCGGACGGCGGGGGAAACATGGGAGTGACACATTTTACTTCTGAGTTCTGCACAACTTCAAAACAACAAACCCTCACATGCAGATGACAGAACAGGTGCATTTTAAAAGTACGCATATGAGCATTTTGACAATTTGGTTCCTCTGTTGGTAACTGAACCTTCTTGGTTGGGAAGAGGGTTAAAAGAGGGTTAATTTTTGGTCAAGGTTCAGTTAAGGTTTTGGTCATGGTTTCATTTTCCTGTAAAAAAAAAGAAAAAGAAAAAGCAGAATACACAATCTGCTCCTTTTCATAAATATCAGGCAAAACTATTACATTTATTTGAATAGTTAGATATAAATTTCCAGTGATATCAGGTGGTTCTCAAGCATTTTCTGTCGTGACCCCCTTTCAATAGCCAAAACAGGTTCATGCCCACCCACTGCACGTAAACAGATCTTTAGCAATATTGGGGAGGCAACAAAAGGAGCCCAGTTTTACTAGACTGAAATAAAAGAAGTGATTCAGGTCAGCACGATAGCATCAGCAAACTGTTGTTTGTCTAAATTTTGTCATCAATGTATGGTCTATAAAATGTCAGAGCCTAGTAAAAATTGTCCAACACAATTTCCTGGAGCTCAGAGTGACATTAAAGACATTTTAATCAGTTATCAAAATAGCTGCAGACGAATTTTCTGAATTCTGAATAACTGATGAATGACCTCATCAATTAATCACCTGTTTCACCTCTAAAAAAATGATCAAAGATGATAGTACCAGTAAAGAGAATATTAAAGTAAAATTTGAACACGGAAACTCCATCTCAAAGAACATGTATTGCGTAATTTATGCGTATTATTCAAAAAAATTGAGTAATGCCGTGCTTTTTTTTTCATTTCTGCAGATAATCCGCCCTTTCACAGCAGACACTTAGCAGGAAAAGTACAGGTGTAAATAATACAACTGAATTATTATTAACACCAACAGTTCTGCGAAAATGGCTTTAGTGGCCTGCAACTGTAGCATCTGAGCTCTGTAGTTGTCAGTTTGCACCTACGAAAAATACCGGTCTTAAAAGAAAGACACTGTTAATACACCAGCTGACACAATTAAGCAGGAGCACGTTTATGCATCTTTATTAGCAAAAAGCTTTTGGGTGTAATAACGTCAAACTCTGTTTCTACTGAATCACACTAGTAGCCTTTCAACAGCAGTCACATCACAGCAGAGCAGTCAGCAAGTGAAGTCATAAAGTGAACCACAGTAGCAGTTATTCCAATTACAGCAGGAAATGTCAGTGACGTCGGGCCCGCTTCACCTTCTGCTTTCACTTCTCTCAGATGACACTGCAGCCATTCGGTGGCCTTTGGATTCATCACACACACACACACACACACACACACACTTAGCAGAAAGCCAAGAACATGGTAATAATATAAGACACACACACGCACAAAGGTGTGTGATGGGGTTTGGGGGGGATAGTTTCTGGGAATCCAATATTTTTTTCTTTTGATATCAGCAGACTCAAACTGATTGACTGACAGACACACACACACGCAGTTTGGAATTAATAATGCAGAGATGCTTTAAGTGCAGACATCAACAAAGGCAACACACACACACACCAACCCAACAACAGATAAACAGACAGGTTGGCGCACTACTGACAGCATCAGCCTACAGTGTTTCACATCATGTCACTTCATCTGCGAACACGATGTCACTACGATCGTTTTTAAAGCAGTATTGAAATAATCTACAAATGTTAAAGTTTTACAGTGGAATCATACAGCTTTAACAGTTGACAATTGATCTGAGTTTGTTTTGTTTTGGTATCAACAAACATTTTTAAGATACAGAAAAAGTATCCCAAATCTTCTAATATTTCAGCCCTTTATAAAATCTAAGGTCATGTACAAACGTGACGGGTAAAATAATTTAGCTTTGCATATTGACATGTGCTTTGTGTTCAAAAGCTGAGCGGAAAGGTTAGTGATCGTCCTTTAAAACTCCAGTGTTACATCTTCCTCCTCCTCTTCCTCCTCACCACCACTCTAGTGCTTTACTGTCGGTCATACAGAAAGCACAGGTTTGTATTTACAAACAGCAGTACAGGCAAAACAGTCAGTTGATCGGCATCATTATCATGAGATTCATTTTTTCCAATCAATATCATCGTCTGTCTACGAGTGACATTTTCATTCATTTCAAGCCCCTCATCATCCTCCTCTTCTCTCTGTTCAAACTGCTTCAAAGAAAACACCGAATGTTTGTAAATTCCCCCAACAGTCATCTACCAATGATAGCAATCAGTTGAGTATCTCAGGTTTTATTGTAGACGATGTAGAATATTCATGAGCAGGATTGATTTATGGCAATAAATGGTATTAGTTTCAACCAATGGTTTATTAAATGGAATTTATTCTCATTGTGCAAAGACGATGATAATGGAGTGATTTCTAGAGTGCTCTTAATAAACAAGTGTGTTTAATACCTCTGTGTGTAGTCGTAATGTGACAGCATTCAATTCAGTGAGCTGTGCTGGTTACAAAAATATTACTCTGCCTGTCTGAGTGATGTGCAGGTTTAACAACACAGCAACTTACAATTTCTATTTGTCATTTCTGTGATTGTTGAAGTTCAAAGGGCAGTGTGAATACAGCACAACGCTGCGGGCTGCTTTAGCAGTTCTGTTCTGGTCTGGTCTAGTTATGCTAACAGTAGCTGGTAAATCTACTAGTGTGTGGCTAGTTTATGGGCACTAAAGAAAGAGGAAACTCCCTGCCCTAAAATTGTTACATTTTTCCTCACGGGTGAGCTTCAGTCTGGCCACGGTATTTGTTGGTAGCAGTGTGGAGATGGTGTTCTGCCTATTTGACAGCCAGCAGGTTAAACTTACTACAAAGTTCTTGCAGGCCAGAAAGTCTTACAGACATATGTGTCGGATCATAATCTGAACTTCATCATTGTGAGAACACAAAAAGGTTTAAAGTTTTAACAAGCAGCCTGCTTTTGTTTCTGGTGTTTGATGTGTATTTGATGTTAGAGTCAAAGCTAAGCTGCAGTATACAGGCCACTGTTCACTAAGAATCCAAGGTTATCATGATGTGAAGTAATTTTACTACACTTAAGCACTGATAGTAGTTTTTCGGGAATGTTTGATGATTATGGTCATACAATTGTTTTTTCCATATTAATCATAGCATGACTTCTATGTGAAAGTGAGATACACAAGATCAACATTAAAATGTCATCGTATTTACATAATGAGGTGATGTCTGGAAGTTAATAGACTATGTTACCCAGCATATGCTAGAGTGAACTGTAAATGTGGTGCACCAAAGTAAGAGAGTCACCCGAAACATTCATTTGTCCTTATTACATATACATCTACCAAATAGTAATTACCTACCAGCACTTGGTACTTTGAGTTATCATTAAACTTCAAACTATTGCCAAAGCGCTAAATGATTACATGCAAACACTTAACGATCCAGATCACAGTGGATCTGGATTGTGCCTGAATTCCTCTCTCTCTGTGTGTTGTGCAACGCTTACAAATGTCTGGCTAACTTAGCATGCAGCAGTACTCCCTACCAAAACACAGTGGTTTACCCAGTGGTGTGAGTGTGTGTGGATGTGTGCGTGAATTAAGTCCAGCTCAATGGTTAGCAAAGCCACAACCAACCCCCACAACGACAATGCCTCTGTGTCTGTATATATCATTATATATACGTGTGTGTGTGTGTGTGTTCGTGAAACTAGTGTTGGCTCGGGCCAGGCAACATTTCCAGTAAAGTGTCAGAGTGTTGCATGCTGGGACAGAATCTAAAGATGGAGGGAGAAAGACTGTAATTTCACTGGGAGGAGCCCTTCCATCTCTGTCCTGTTTATCTATCCATCCTCCCGTCACTATATCTGTCCATCCCTCCATCCATCCATTTATTCTCTCTCTCTACCCCTTTCTCCTTCACTTGCTTCAACTCTTAGCTTGAATCCCTCCATTGCCTTCCCGGCCTTCTCATCTTTCCCACTCTTTGTTTTAGATAACAGAGGAGAGGAGGAGGACAAAAAGGAGGAGAAATCTGATACATTCAGTCGCTCTGGTGCTTCTGGGACCTTCACTTTAGTTCAATCATTTCTCTCGGTGATGGCTAGTCTCCGTTGTGGAGAGCTGGTGGCATCCAGGTAAACATTAGCAGGGCAGTCAAAGAGTTCCAGCTCGTAGACTAAGCCAGTCCTTAGTATTCTCATCTCCAACTACGCATGTAGCACTTGTCCTCTGTTCCTGCAGGATTTAAGTGTTATGGATTCCCAGACTTCAGCTTCCATTTCCAGTTATGAACTGTATGTGTTAAAAATAGCACTCTTTCACATCTGGATCACCATCTAGTCAAAACGTCCACAATTCAGCCGTTAAATGCCCCCATAACAAAACCACTTTGGTGAAGCCTGAGTCCATGTTGTGGACGCAGGCTGCTTGCTGGATTATAGTAACCCTTGTGATAATAAAACGGCAGAGTCAATGAATTCCAGTATTCTAAGAGATCATCTATAGTGTTCAAGTCTAAATCCTTAAGGAGATCGTCAGTGAGGCGTCTCACAGAGATTCAGCTTATGATGAAAAATGGTGAGAGGAAACCAACTCCACCGCTCCAGTAGGATTAGGATTGTGTGGAGCTGAGACCTGGCAGCTCCTCAGCTGGAACAAGAGCAGTGCGCGAGATCTTCTTTTCTCAAGACTGGAGCTCCTTAGCTTTACAAAACTTCCTGATAGAACGTTACCATCAGCTGTATTGGCAGGTGGCGTATAGAATCAGGTTTGGTTGTTCACCTACAAACGTTTGTTGCAGAAAATACAAACTGAATTCACAACTTTGCAGATGATTTTAAATGTGGCTTTGCGTTCCAGGATTAAGCCAGATTTCCAGTTGATATTGTACTTGAACGAGTTATTTATCCACAATACAAAGAGCACAGCACAGAGACTAATTAACTGTCTCTGAGGGGTTGGACTCATTAAGCCCATAAAGCTCCAGTACTCAGTCCCAGCAGACTGTAGTAAAAGTATTCTGTTCCCATCTTTAGACATAGCCACACCCATATACGTCCATTAGTTGCGCTGTTTAGACACAGCCGTACTCATACCACACAGTCTGGGGGTCGTTGTTGGGGTCAGGGGAAGCCGGTGTGCTTTTCGGGCGTTCCACAGAGCCACATCTCGTTCTCTCACCTTCTGTCTTTAAGTGTGACGAGTCACCTGACCGCCCCTCCCTTAACACCTCCCCATGCTCAGAGGCTTCATCAGGTCGGGTGGTGGGCACCGCTCTGACGGGGCTTACCATGGCGACCTCTCCACGGTGGTGGTAGGTGGAGGATAAGGATGGGCCATTCCGAGTGACGGGAGTCCTCCCACCCTCTCGCTCTGCCTGTCTGTCCGTTTGCAGATTGAGAGAGGACGAATGATGAACAGGCGGGTTTAGGAAGCTGCCATCTCCACGCTGGTTGGTCGGACCAGCCAGACGAGCAGAGAGGGGCCTTTCTCTCCCATTAGCCCCTCCCCCTTGTCTACGAACAACCACATCTGATTGGCCTTCATTTCCACGGAAACTGTCTGGCCCGTTGGAGCGCAGCAAATCAGCTGAGGCCAGACTGAAAGCCCTGCTCAGTGATTGGCTGGTTCGCTGGGCGACATGGTGGCCTGAGGCTGGGGATTGGCCTACAGGCTGGCGAGGGGAGGGCTTGGCGTTCTGGCCTGGCCTCTGGTTGGATGACTGCACAGTGGGCATGACATAGCTGGTGGGAGTCACCTGATCTCTGGCAGCTGGTGCAGAGGGGGCGGGACTTCTGGTGAAATAGTCAGTCATCAAGTCCTCCTTGCTTCCTGTGGATACCTACACAAAGTAAAAACAAACATTTGAAAGAATGAAAAGGGGTTAGCTAACACTGATTTTCCAAGTGACACTGAGATTGAAAAGTGAATAATGGTAAACTATATTCTGAGCTCGCTCTGGATGTCTGAGCTCCTTACCCTATTCTTTGAGGCTGAGCACAGCGACCTGACTGAGGAAACTGCCTTTGGCTACTTGTATTCACAGTCGCTACCCAAGTTCGTGACCATACAGTAGGTGAGGGTTGGAACATAGATCGACTGGTAAATCAAAAGCTGTAAATCTGGCTCAGCTCTCTCCTTACCACGATGGTCTGGTACAACCCCCAAATTACTGCTAACACAGCACCAATCCACTGTCAAACTCACACTCCATTTAACTAACTCAGACACATCGGTTATAGCTTCAAGACAGCGAGGACTGAATGCTGTACAGGTTAGACAGCAGAGACAACTACAAAGTTGAAATACATTTAATAGGAGTTTTACAGATATGGACAAAACCAAGTAACAATGGTGCGAGTACTCGCACTGCAGTGCTGTAGGTTTCCATCACAAAGGTTTCCATATCTTAACAACTGCTATAGTGGAAGGCGATTATGAGAAGTAATTTTTCATATGAGAACATAATTTTTCAGAAAGACATTAAAGAATTATTGAAAGAGAGGGTGCACTGAGTTACAGAAGCTAGTGGGGAACCGAGGCCAGGCCCCAACGTGACGGTATTACTTTGGCTGTCTATATAACCAAAACATAATTAAGGTCTTAAAACTAAATTCTAACACATGGACCTCCTACAAGATCTACAAAATGAGGTACTAATGCCTTGGTCAATATTGTGTATTAGTAGTACACATTTGGAACATTAGTTCAGTTTTTCACTTTGTCTAGTTGGTAATCCAACATTCTGTAAAAGTGGTACTTCACACTGCAACAAAGATAATCACTCTATGAAGTCATATTCTGTGGTACACTTACATATGCCACCCTGTACGCAGGATAAGTGGTTGACGATGGATGGACTTACATAAGCCACAGTTTTAAAAATGAATTATGTTTAAAGTGTTAAAAGTGCAACATGCCAATCATTTTACCATTTATGTAAATAGCATCATAGAGTACGGTCTAGACCTGCTCTTTTATGAAAAGCGCTGTGAGATAACTGTTGTTGTGATTTGGCGCTATATTAATAAAATTGAATTGAATTGAATTGAATTGAATTGAATTGAATGTTAGCTGGACACCAATGACCATCATGTCAAATTTCATAGTTTGTTGAAAGTGTATCTTTGCAAGAAGAATGACCCCTCTGGTCAAGCAAGCTAGAGGAGTAAGGAAAAGAGGGAGCGGTGTTAACAAGGTCTAAGCTGTGAATCGGATTGTTTCATAGCAGTCATGTTCTAAAGCTAAATAAATTGGCCATCTCAGCACAACGCTGTGGGAAGGAGCCACGTTGCCGGATACTGTGTGAATGCAGTCGAAGCACTCTCTGCTTCGGGTGTAGCTCAGCCCCGCCCTCGTTCAAATCAGACCTGCAGCTCTTTATACATCCACGTAAGACAAAGCCAATCTCAGGTCACCGGGTTATAACTGGCAATAAAAACGCGTATCCACTCAGCATGGTTTGACTCGGTGTGACCAAAAGCGCCAATTGCGTCTCTCGGGTGACTCCACCAAACTTTAGTTAATAGAGTTGGAAACATCAAAACTGTGTACCCAGTTCCATATCATCTATTCTTTTTATCTATAACACTTCCTGGCTCAAGCACATTCATATCACACTATTATTTCCTGTTGTGCATTTTGTGAAGATAAAAATAATTTTTTCTGATAGAATGAGGGAACTCACGTGTCCAGCCTACACTGAAATGTCTGAGGTTGCGAGACAAAACCCTTTGATGTAAGGGAGGGAATCAGCATTTATCACATTATTTATGATATTGATTTAAATCATTATCCGAATCATCCTGTATTAAATATTTTATCGTCATAGGATTGTGTGATGTTTTAGAGGCGACCATGAAGGCCTCTCCCTCTCTGCGGGATCATCAATAAGAATTAGTATGGGTGGTGAAGTTATTTTAGTGAAACAGGAAATCTGTTTGGAATTAACAGATTGATAAGATGTGAGCTGTTCAGTGACTTCAAGTGATATTCTCACGCTGATTTCACATGTGTGGCTCAGTCTGTCCATATGTCGATGACAGGCTGGAATGAAACATCTGATTTGTAGGCAGGAGTCTGTCTCACAACTACTACTTTAATACATTTGAACAATGACTAGTAAATGAGTAGCTGTTGCTCAGCTGGAAACTATCAGTAATGTCAGCATGAGCCAGCAGTGTGATCTGCTCTGTAGCCTAAACTGCATTTATTAATAATGACAAGAGGCCGGCATAACTCAAATGTGCAATGCTCTCTAACAGAACGTGTCGTTTCTTACTTCATGTGAGGTGCTAGGTTGCAAAATAATAGCTTCAGAGTAAAAAGCAATTTTCCTTAAAGTTGGATGTCAGCATCGCAACAGAATCAGTGTGCTTTTCAAACTACAAATAACCACACAACTATATTACACTGCACAGTCCAAACAGGTCTATACTGCTTATACTGAAACTCAAACGACACTCTGACTCAGAACACAGTGTATTAAATTACCATAGAAATGAAAGACCCTGAAGAATCATTATCAAAACATTTTTCAATGTCGATCATTTGTGACGTGTACAGACATTTTTAAACAAATGCATTCAGGGGCTGTTTGAGGGATTACTACATAGCTCCCGATTTTCCATTAAATCTTTACTATTTTCCTTCACAGTCTAGTTGTGAATTAACATGAAGTCTCTTTTCTTGTACATACATGTGTCTTTCCTTGAAATGTCTCTGCAGCCAAACCCGCAGAAATATATATTAAATTTCTACATATAAGAAAGGCTCAGCTTCATGGCTGTACTGTGAGTATGTTACAGTATGAGCTCAGTAAGCAAATCAATCAACTTGAATCCATCAGCCCCACTTTCTTCAGCGAGGGAACTTAAAATCAATGTGTGACAGCATTAAGTAAACCTTAATTACATTTTTTACTTTAAAGAATGTTAATACTGTAGCACTGATTCTACCATGAAGCTTATCGAAGGTTTAAGGTTGATTCAGAATGATTCCATGACCAAAATGTATTTTTCTTGGTGGGTGACCAGTTCAAAATAGAAAAACACCATCAAATGCAATGAATGTGTGATTCACATAAAAAAAATTCTGCGATTGACTCATGTTTTTTTATGTCCCGGACCTCCCCAGATCAGTTATCATATTGGCTGACCTGACTTGTACAGATACCCCTCTGTAGAAAATCAATGACCCGTGGGAACCCTGAAATAAGGATTTGTCCTCTGTCACTGGTGAGTGTTTGGTACTTTTGGTGTCTTTAACCCCTTATGCTAAGTTAAACCCACCACATGAACTGCTCTGAAAGCCAGAACAGAAGAGGTGTCTACATATAGGAAAACACATGTCATGGGTTTTTATTATTATTATTTTATTTGTAAGCAACTCACTGTCTTGAGGGATGAGATGACAGGGAGGTGCACATAATACAGTGGATATAGAGTGTTATTTTAGTACATGAATGAATATAAATATACTGTATTTCCATGGGATTGATTGTATGTATTACCACAGGAGCTAACTATAGTTCTTATGTCTGTACAAATACTGTATATTATTATTTTATAAGCACTGAAAGCTACTTATTTTTAAAATAACAAATGCAAATATTACCATAGGAGGTGACTGCAGGTTGCTCTCATGTAGAAACTGTTCCAGCGTCACCATCTCACTTCCAGGAGAAGATGGGCGGGTCTTAGTCCTAATCCCGCCTCCATACTGTGGCTGAGCCCTCTGGGGTGTGTGGTCGTATGGAAGAGTGGAACTACGTGACAGAGTCTGCTGTGGTTGGCTGAGGCCCATGACATCATCACTAGAGAGGCTGGTTGAACGAATCTGACAATCTGATGTGTCTTAAGAGGGACAGAAATATTAGTGTCATTAGTGACTGAGACTGGGTACCACCTGATTACACAAGGGTTTTTAGGTCAGAACTTGTATGTAAAACTTGTATCTTGTACATTGATCTATTATCAGTAATAGATAACAGCGATGTGTATATTAATTTCTATAAAATATCCTGCTACATATTGCTTTAGGCAGAGTTAACTGTTAAAATGAACGTGTACCTCTGCAGTTGACAGGTGAGTTGGAGCTGGAGGTGTTGTAGCTGAAGTCTGCCGATCCTGGGCGACCTCCGGTGTTGTCATGGTGACCAAACACGGAGTCGGACGTGTTGTAGCGAGAGTCTTCATCATATAACAGACCTGCATTATTTTACGCACCATTATAAATACACTGATGCTGATTCTGATTTCTAAATAAAAGGCTCACGTATTAATAACCTGGCTCACCTCTGGGCCTGCGGCTGGAGCCATGTACCGGTCTGGAGCTGGAATTGTTTATTAGGCCCAATGAGGATGACTGATGGCTCACACTGGAGCTCAGAGATTTATGGGTCTGACCTGGGGGCAGGAAACACAAATAGGCTAATCTGTCAGGAGCAAACCAATGTCTTATTGCTAAACAATTCATTAATATTATACTGAGCAGCAGCATCTTTCACTTTTATAATATGATGCATCTGTGCTTCCTTGATCATCATTATAGATTGTATTTGATCTAAACGCCTCCTTTTATTCTAAAATTTAAACCAAAGCTTAACATAGTAGGGAATGTTGATAATTTAACCAAATGTTTTAGTTGTAAGCTTACATGTGACCTAGGTGTATGAACGCTACTAAAACAAAGTTTACCTTGTTTCACCATTGTCATATTGCAATTATTATTCTTACAAAGCCACAAATAGATACATTACCTCATTGCTATGCACCCTGAAAACAGCGGTATTAAAAAGAGAACTACAAATAATTTGTGTTTTTCTTCCAAAACAAATGCACGCACAGGCTACATCAAGATCTTTATGACACCAGGGGGCGTAAACACTACCGCTGCTGTCCACAGGGGCCGCCACAATCAACACAAAATGACAGCTCCTCTCAGTTACTTTACCTTCCATCTAAATCAAGTTGCTCAGTTTTCCTGCCGAAATCACTACATTTTCATTAAATGTTATGGCCATTAATCATTAATTACCTTGTCCATGTCCATCTTCTCCATTGACACTCTCACTGCTGCCTCCTGGAGTACTGCTACGATAAACACCATGACCCCTGTTATTCAAACCTGCAGACCAAATCACAATGTTGTAAGCAATCATTCTGGACCTGTATGCCACAATATGACCATAAGTTGTGTGGTGTGAAACAGAGCAGCAAGAAAGCCAAGCAAGACATTAGGAATCCATTCATTGATTCAGGCATGCTGGAAGCTTACCAAGCAGTTATTATTCAATGAAGTAGCTTATCTGATTCTAATTAGACAAGGACCAGGGCATCTATAAGTTATGTAAAGGAGGCAGCTGTCTCTACAGTTCTCACTGTGCATCACAGTGAGTCATCTAAATACCAAGCCAGTGAAGGTATGAAGAAGAATGTACCCAAACACAGCCTCACTGTCCTGCCGAGTAGTTTGTAGCTGCAGTACCGGAGGCTGTAGTTTCAGGACTGCAATCATAGGTCCGGAATTCTAGAACCGGAACTGTATTACTCTTGACAGCAACCCCGAAGGCCATTACCCTTAGCCTAACCATCACAGGTGTGTGCCTAAACCTAAGTAATTGATTATATGCATGTCGACTGCATATAATCAACAGACAGGGTTAACATCCTTCATGTTGCTATGCATTACCACCACCACTCCACTAGAAGGCGCTTTCGCAAAAGAACTATGGTCCTAGAACTGTGGTCCCAGTGCTGTGGGGGAAACCAGGAAGAAAAAATGACCCAGACACAAAATCCCTGTAAATCTTTTTTGGCATTAAAAAGTTCTAATTAAAAGCTGGGCTGTGCAAATTTACATGTTTTCTGCAAACAGTAGCAATTGTTTCTGTCAAGTGGTATCTTTACACTAAGACACTACTGGAGAGAGTGATGACCATTCCTAGTGAGTCCAAATATCACTATACATAGGCACTTGCTCTGGCATTTTGCTCTTATGGTTCTTTTGGCCACAGTCCACATTATCAGTAGGCCACCTGACTCTGATCAAATGGGATGTAAGCACAAGCACGTCTCAGCAGTTACTTCTAGTTTTACTTGTGAATAAGTCATTGTATTGTTTATCGGGGTTTTTTTATCTTTGCTAGTTTGCTAGTGCAGCTTTAAAGATGCTGACGTTAGCATGAAACTGGTGTTTAAAAAGCTCAGACAGACAACACTGAAAGAGAGGCGCAATGTGACAAGTGTGCAGTAGCATGGTTGATACTGTGACCTGTTACGGCTGAACGCATACAAAGAAAACTGCAGCAAAGCTTTGTGACGCAAACAGATCCATCTTCAGCTGCTTAAGACCAACTTCAACAACAGACTGAAATGAGATCCCAGAGACACACTCGCCAGATTAAGAACATAAGGGAGATGACAACACACGCACACACATCAATATGATCCATACAGACACTAAAAAAAATAAACAACTCTTCACGGACATGCAGATATATGTGGGCAGGCCTGGTGTGCTTGGAAACCTGTGCATGTGCACGCACACACACACACACTCAAACAGACACACATACACAAACCATCTACACACACTACTTACTAGTAATACTGGCTGGCTCACAACTGCAACATGCACCTGTTTGTGTGCGCTTTGTATGTTTTTCTGAGGAGTGTGCAACTTGCGCCTGCATTAGTGTTTATGAAGTGCATGCATACGTTATGTGAATTTTTGTGTAGTAGTAGTGAGAGTCACAATGATGAGTGTTTGATGCGGAGGTGACAGTGAAGATGATGATGATGAGTATGGTTAAAAAGGAGGAGGAGGAGTTTAGAATTCTCCGTTGGCTGAGATTGGCTGGCTAGTGAGGACGTCTGTGATGTCAGTGGAAGACCAGAATCGCAGTCGTCTGGTGAGAGACAGGGAGGGACGGGAGGAGGAGGGTGGGGAGAGGAGCTTGTCTTGACTTTTACTGCGGAGAAAACTGAAGCGTTTTGGGGCAGGAGGAGCTGAGATAGAGAGAATGGAGAAACAGGAGGGAGAGATGGAGAAATGTGAAGAAAATGATGAAACAATGACAGTGAGTAAATTAAAGAAGTTGTTAAGTATATGATTGACATGTAAAACATGCAAGAAAATCGATTAGAATAAAACAAGACAATAGAAATCTGTAAAATCATGCATTAGACTCAAGACTGATCTCAACTCTCTCTGAATTTAAACAAAGTTTGATACTGGTGCAACGCTCAGTGCACAGGAAATGACAGATAAAAACTGCAGACATAACTTGGAGTCTGACCTATGATGACAAACAGACTTATGTAGCTGTATACTGTAGTAGAGCAACTGGCAATATTATGTTTTCACATATCTCCTCTCCTATTTTGAAGTGTGACAACTTCTACATGCCAGAGGAATTCAATTTAAAAGCCACTTGTTGAACTAAGAGTGAATTGAGCTCAGCCGTGAGTAGAATTCAATTAAAGAGTACAGCAATAAAAAAAGAACCCATGAAAATAAAGATGTAAACAGAGTTTGGCCCATGCATTAGAACTCAGTTCTATTATTAGGATAGAAAGATGAAAAGTTTGCATCAGGTAGCTACAGGGTTCCTTCACATTTTCCATTCCAAATATTCTCCAGACTCAAATTTCCAGACTTACCAGTAAATATTTTAGGACCATATTTGACATCTGAGTAGAGTTATCTAAATTTAGGCTTGTTTAGCCAAGTGTTTATTATGTAAAGTGGTGTGAAAAAGTGTTTGCCCCTTCCTGATTTCTTATTTTTTTGCATGTTTGTCACACTGAAATGCTTCAGATAAAACAAGTTGAAATATTAAACAGAGATAACACAAGTAAACACAAAATGTTTTTATTATCAAGGGGGGAAAAATCCAAACCCTTATCTTTGTCTAAAAGTTCAATTTGTTTGATCTGAAACTGAAATTTCAGTGTGACAAACATGCAAAAATATAAGGAATCAGGAAGGGAAACACTTTTTCACACCACTGTAAATAAAGGGTTTTAAAATCCAACTGTTAACATGCAAGTTACATTCTGCGTATGTATGCTATTTATGTTGCCAAATATGGCAGAAATTTGGATGACGTTCCTCTAGGTGCTACATATATTCATATTAGTCTCCTTTATTAAAAAAAACAGTGAAAAAAATGAGTTGAAAGAAGTTAAATATTTACATTTTCACAGCAAGAAAGATAACATCACTTTGTAACTCAAATGTTCAGACAAGCTTAATATTTGGTTATTTGTGATGCTTTGTATATTTGGTCACAGATGTCAGAATTTTGCAGTTATGAGTTGTTTTTCAGACTCTGATGTGCAGTCGTAGTGGGAGTTCTGTGTACGAGTGTGCATCGTTCAGTCGCATGCAATTCTTACATTGCCTTCAACAATATCGAGCTTGCTCTGCCCACCTTTTCTTTTGTGAGGATTTAGCCATTTTCACAAGTTCTCCGAGACACTATTTTGGGCACCATCGTTGAAACCTGGGCATATCACCGCCAAGGAAGATTGTGATTGTGATTGGTTGAAATCAATACAAAACAAGTCAGTGTTTTTTTTTTTCTTCCTATACCTGAATGATAATGGATTCAGAAAGACCTTTCTCCAGTGCATTGTAAGTGTGGAGACTGGTCTGGCTATGGGACAATAGATAATTAGTCAAATCTATTGTTAAATAAGAGACCAAAGTATATCTCTATCGATTCCTTGACTCTCATATTGACATCGTTCAATCAACTAGTCTATATACACTACAACAGCATAAAAGAATTTCTGAAATTCAGATGTGGCTTTTGGATTTTGTGTGCCACCCCAAGAATTCCAGGGGCCCCTTCTGGCCACTCCTATGAAAGATTTCTGGGGGCACCTATGTGCTCTGGCCCACGCTCTCTCCCTGATGGTAACATTTTGGCTGCGCAGGCTGCCTGCTCTAAACCATGAAAACACTCTGCTTGTATGATCAAATTATGTTTAGAATTCTGAATTTTTTAATTTACAAAAACATGACAGGGGCAATAGTCTGGAAATAACTGAAATGTCATACTTTTCCATACCGAGTAGGAACCCTGTGTATAGTGATTCTCAACCTTTTCTGTATGTGAGCCTTAAAAATAAAGCAATGGGTACTTGCGACCTATTGTCACAAGTTGGATTAAAGTGTATACCAGTGTACTATATTTTGCTGTGAAACAGAGTAACAACACCGCCAGTAATTTCCATTATCATCATGACCATGACTACCATTGATTCAGAGGGCACCGTAAACACAGGGCAGTGTCCTGCCTTAATTATTAGTCTTATTTTGTTTAGCCTCAAATGAAAAGCCTTTAGCCAGTCAAATAGAGATGAAGCAGCCACAACAGGGCAAGCAAAGCCGTTCCTAATTATCTAGCTTTACAGTAGCCACGGGTTGGTATGATAACATTAGCTAGCTGACCGACTTTCCTACCTAAGTGTGGCCAATTGGTGTTGTTGAGTCATAATATTAAGTAAGTGGATTAATTTTATGTGACTGACAAGCAGGAAAATCGTTGCCTCAGCATCACTCATATTACATTCATTCTCAGAGTTTCAGCTCTCTAATTACGGCACAAGAACATGGCACTCCCAGAATGCAGAGTCTCCAAAAGTAGAACGGGAGCCGGAGCATTCAGCTATCAAGCTCCTCTCCTGTGGAACCAGGTCCCAGTTTGGGTTCAGGAGGCAGACACCATCTCCACATTTAAGAGTAGGCTTAAGACTTTCCTCTTTGATAAAGCTTATAGATGAACCATCCCATAGTTATGCTGCTATAGGCCTAGACTGCCGGGGGACTTCCCATGATGCACTGAGCTCCTCTCCTTCTACATCTGTATGCATTCTTATCCAATTAATGCATGTTACTACTACTCTCTCCTCTCCTTCTGTCTCTTTCTGCAGGTGTTTCTGCCTCCAGAGTTGTACAGTCTGGATCTGTGGTTGCAAGTCACCTCCTGGCCCCGTGTTCCTGTTCAGCTCTTAATAACTGTTATTATTAGTCCTATTATTAATATTGGGATTACTGCCCATAGCTCATTAATTCAGAGTGGCTCTGACTGCATTCCCAAACCCTTCTCTACAGACTATAACCAGCACAAAACAAAATACACATTTTGGATAATGTAATAATGGATAATATTCTTATATTTTCATTGGAATTTCAGGATGCGGACCTTTTGAAAAAAAATGTCACTGAAAAGTAACTACTGATGTTACTTCATGTTGATTTCTGATTGTTTTTTAACCTATTGTACAATACATCACTTCTACTAAGTGCAAAAAAATAGTAAAAAAATAGTGACACTATAACTGAAACTCAATGAAAATTGTTGTATACACTTCACTATAAGTCACCTTGATAAAAGTACCATGAAACACTAGAAAGCGTAAAATATAATTGTACTATTAGTATTTCTACTGCAGGAGCAGAGACTGGTTAACGTGGGAGTGGAGAACAGATCCCGTGGATGTTATTAGTTGAGAGAAACAGAGGTGTAGCAACTGTCAGTAATTCAGTCAGTTATGTGGTGGTCAACAGTGCCCTCTATAGGAGCAGATAGAGAGGTGTGCCTGATCCAAACCTTTCTGGTTTTGAAACCAAACTATTAGCAAAAAATGCATTGATATATGATGTATGTGCATTTCAAAATTAAACATTTTATTTATACAGTTTTCCTCTGTACCATACCTCATAAAGAGAAAACCAAAGACATTCAATTCTCCTCACTCATCACAATCCATCTCCAGTAATTTCTGCAGTATAAAGAGCAGTTTCATTATCTTTGGATGTGTGTGTCTGAGAGTGTGTTTACCTCGGCCGATGGGTGTGAGTGTTAGACTCTGGGGTCCCAGACTGGGGCTGGTGGTGTGGTTGCTATGGTTACTGTGCGCGTGGGCGCTGTCTTGCGTGTCACTTGTCGTCCGCTGGGGAAGTGGGGGTGGGGTCTCAGGGGGGAGAAGGGGAGGCGGGGAAGGTAGCGGGATGTCTGGGACACCCTTTGCGCGTTCCCTCTCTTTGCCTCCTTCCTTGTCTTGGTCGCCACCTCTCTCCCTGCTGCTCTCCTTTCGAGGTTTAATCAATTTGGCTAAAGCTTTGGCTCCAGACCACTGACTCCTCCTGACAACACCAACACTTATGTCACACATCAAACATCACTATCTGAAATGCATAAAACAGTTATATGTGGCTGATGCTGCAGAAAATTAAAAGACTACACACAAGTATTGCACATTTTCTGTAAAAAAAAAATAAAAATGGTAGATAAAAGCATTACTTTTTTGGTGTTGGGTCATAGAACTTATACTGGTCCATGATCTTCTCCTCTAGTTTCTCTTTCTGACGACGAAGAGTGTTCAGCTTATCACTGGATGAAGAGAGACGAAGAAGGAAAGAAACACAGACAACACGTTGTAATTTTTTCCCCCCCATCTCTCTGAAGCTTCTTTGCATTAACAGTTTATATGACTATCTCTAGGTCCATTTTTTAAAAGCAGTTCTGGATAATTACACATCAATGGTGGTGTCTGCTCAAAATGTACTTTTATAGTTTGTGTTACTTGTGGTGTATACTACATAAGGACAGGTGTTTTATGGTATGCAGCTACACGTGTAGTTTGTATTCCAGGCGGGTGTTGTGTACAGTTACATGTATAGTTTCTGTTCCTGGTGATACAGCTCTTTGCTCTCCATGCTCCTCTCCAGCAGAGTGTGGTTCTGCTGGCTCAGCAGGTTGATCTGACTCAGGAGGTGGTGGTTCTCCTCTTCCAGATTCCCTTTCAGTCGACTCAGCAGCTACACACACACACACACACACACACACACTTAGATTTTATAAGAGGGAAGAGGACTCTGAATTTCATCTATTTTGCTATTGTAAAGAAGTAGCATTTTTCTGGATCAAAGTTGAAAAGTGAATCTTGGTTTACAACTCAAACTTTTATAGTTTGGTGATTTAAGGGAAGATGAAGAAGGAGAATACCTGAACACTGCCCTCAAACACTGCTGTGTCACAATAAATATCTGTCACAACTGAACTAAAAGGCCCTGTTTACCTCACAGTGGTTGTCTAGTTTGGTCATGGTTAGATCCAGGCCCTGGTGTTGCTCCGTTAGCGAATCATATTGTGTCATCCATCGACTCACTTCCAACTGGGCGGAGCTTAATGAGCTCTTGAGTTCATTTATGCGCTGCTGGAGCACCTCACATTGCTCTGACCGCTGTGAGTGGTTCTCTGTCAATCTAAAGGGGGAAACAGAAGAAGTGAGAAAGAAGGGAAAGAATACCAATGAGGAAAGTTGAGTGACCAACTCATGTAGTCTTAAAATCAGTAGTTAACAGTGCTCCCAGATTCTGCCTCTGACCATAACAGACAATAGAAGCACCGTACCTGAACTTAACCATTTCATAGCTTATACCTACAACTTCAAAGCTGATCTGTTTTTATCAATGTCTGACAGTGTGACTCAGTATAAACATACAGTACCTGTCCACTTCTGTCTTTAGTTGCAGATTCTCTTGCTGTAGAAGGCGATTCCTCTGGATCTCCTGGTTTAGTTCCTCCTTCTCTTTCTGACCCCGCCCCTCCTGCTCCTCCCATTTCTCCTTCTGCTGCTGCAAAATACAGTACCTGCAGACAGACAGAGCTACTTGATACCATCTGTGATTACAACTTGAGCAAGCCTCATGGCGATTACATAAACCTTTGATGGCATGTAGCAGAGTATGGCACCTACTTTTGTCACCCTGCTTTCCCACATATTGGAGTCAACTCACGTCAAAGTTAACAATAAATAATATAAATCTACAATCAAATCCACCTTGTTCTCTATCATTAACCAAATAGTAAACCATATCTGAAACCTTTACAAAAGTAATGGAAAAGTTTTAACTTAACTGTCTAAAACCGATCTTAAACATCGGCATGGGGGTGATCTGGGCATATTTAATGTATTGGCAACGCCCAAAATAAAGCCATTCAAATTCTATCTTTACTGTACTCTACTACTGGATTTTTTATTAGCAAAATCAGTGTAAAAAAAGAGAAGCAGCTTCTCTTCTTTTTTAACTTGTCACTGACCAGTTAGAATGACAAAACACAGCAAGCAGCAGGGTGGATAATTTGATGACAGGCCAAAAAAAAATACTTGGCTTTTCGGTTTGTGAGTGTTTTTGTAGTCCCAACAACTTCAACAGAGTGACAAGTCTTCTCTCTAGCAGATCAGTAAAGTTTACGTTCAAGAGACCCATTAAGTTACTCTTTCCTTATTCATTAATCTAAGCTCATCAATTTAACTGTTTTGACCCAGAACCTTCCGTATTTGGATGTTCATGAAGACGTATCATTTTTAAATCAACATTTAGGTAAATATTGTAAGTATCTGATCAGTATCAGAGATCCCAAATATTAATCAGGATTGGGCCAAAAAAGGACATCAGGATAATAATACCCTGGAAACAAGATAGAACAAATAATTACAGCAAATAGTTTGAATTAAGGAGGGTTGGGCTGTGGTTATTATAGTGGCAATGTGTTGGTTGATGTCCCTGTCGCTGATCAATAAGACTGTGACCTACAGCCACCGGTGGTGGTAAAATACAATGTGTGTACAAACTGTCAATAATCAACAAATTAAACTTGACTGTGTGCACATGAACACAGTGTCCATGTTGTTTCATGTGACTCCATGCATCTGTTTACAGACTGAGCTAGTGACGTTCTGCTCTGCAGTATAAAGTTGCAATAAATGCTGTTACTTTAATCTACTACAACTATATTACAACTAGTAATTAGGATTACAGTGTAGCTAGTTACTAGACAGGCCAAATTTAGTTATGACCTAAATATAGATTTATAACTACTAAACACCAGCTGATGTCTATTTTGTTTGGAACTGATAAGAAATAATGGTACTTTTCCTCTTCCTTTAAAACTGCACTTTATTTACTATCACAGCAGGACGTGTGAGTTTGTATTTCAGCTAGAAAAAGCTTCGTTTCCATTTCCAAAGAATGTGTTTGAGGTCTAATTAATTTAACTCATGCCCTCCCCTCCACCTGCTCTAACAACGGTGACGGAGATATGGATGGAGGTGAATAGTCCCACAGTTCACACTCCGTTTCACTTACAAATGTCATATTACGAAAGATAAAGGTACTCCAATCGCCATTTCACTGTGACGCCATTTCACAAAGACTAAATTTATTTGAGCTCCTTCCATTAAAAGCTGATGAATGTTCATTTGCCATCTGACTCAAAAGGCAAACTTAAGTAATATTATACACAGTTCATAAATAACAACCTTAAGAACAAAAGACGTAAGTGATTATAATTTACTACATTTTCCTTCCTGATAATTTTTTGGTCCTGCGTTAACTTCAGTGTGTTTGTATGTTATTCACTTACTTGCTGTGCAGCGCCCTGTGTTCACTCTCTAGCGCCCTCTGTTTGGCTTTCACTGCAGTGTGCTGACTGATCAGCTGCTCATACTCTTGTGCTTGCCTCTCATGAACACTGAGTAGGCGCTCGTGGTCGCTTAGCACGCTTTCTCTGCCTCGCCACGCCTCCTCACGCTGTCGCTGCCATGACTCTACTTCAGCCTCTAAGGCGGTGACTTGGCCCTGCAGCACAGCATTCTGGGCCATGAGAGATGCACTCTGGGAGGAGAGCGTGGAGTTCTCCACCTAAGAGACAGTAAGACCCATAACAACTCAGTGATAATAAATAAATAAAAAACATTATCTGGAGAAACATAGTACAAATTATGTAACTGCAACGTCTTAGCTCGTTTACCTGTAGTTTTGCTGTCTGTGTATGTAAGGCTGAATTCTGTTCCTGCAGGGTGGTGGTGTGTCGCTGCAGCGTCACCATCTGGTAGTTAATAGATGTGTTCTGGTTCTCCAGCTGTTTGAGCTGCTCCTTCAATAGACTGCTCTCTGTCTGCAGGGAGGAATTCTGGACAAAATAACGGCACCAATTAAGAACTTAAGCTACTAAAAGAAAACATCCAAATGTTAGATAAGAGGCACATCAACTAATTCCTGTGACAATGATGCTCCAATAATTAAACAGATAACATTTATTACACTAATTTAAAAAAAAGGGTGAATTTAAAAAGTATATGAAAATAAACATACAAAAGAATAATAAATATGCTACATAAAATATCCAAATAGAAATACAAATATATGAGATACCTAACAATATTAAAAAAATAAAAAATAAAAAAATAAACTTAATTAATGTGAGATATACAGTGAGGTTTTTATTCAGGAATTAAAAAGGGAAAATCTTACATTCTTTTCTACATCAATGAGATGATCTTTGATCCGTAGCAGCTCAGCAGTGGCTGACCTTTGACCTCGGTCGCTCCCAAATTGCTGCTGGGAGTAGTGGTTTTCTTCCTCCAGCTGTTGCTGACGCAGAGCCTACAGCAGACAAGAAACATATTTTAACACACACACACACAAGTGTTCATTATAATTCACATCTGAATTAATATTGTAAAATTATCATTATTTAATACTGAAGCTGTTTTTCATTAATGTGGGAAATCACTAACTCACATCTTTTTTTGTACCAGCAGTGCAATGGACAAACACATTTACACATGTTCCATCTCCTTTTTTCATTTTTCCCCATCCCTCACATCAGGTTTCCCACCCACAACACAAGCTGCATGGATAAAGATTTATTCAGGTTAAAGTAACTACATGCAATGCTATATTTTAACATACACAACATACATAATTTGTATGTATGTCCTTACAGTGGCTAGCTCGGCACGTAGCGTAGCATTGAGGTTGCTGCTCTCCTCTAATTTCTTTTCCAGACAAGAGATTTTCTCCTCTTTCATCTTGATTGTCTGTTGGACAGTTTCCTCCAGCCGGGACTCCAGCAGCCTGTACCTGCTGACATACACAGTCCGCCAATCAATCACCCATCCAAGCTTTGTTTCTACACATGAAATCAGTTAAATCTGATTATAGCCCTAGAACAGGACCAAAATAGCAGCATATCAGAGAAAACTACCTGTCATCCAGTGTGTGCTCCTGCTGCAGTAGTTTTTCTCTGTTCAGTCCAATCTTCTCCAGTTCTTCGTTGACTCTCTCCAACTCAACACTCTGTTGCTGAACACTCAGCTTCTCTGACACCAACTCCTGCACACACAAAGATACACACATAAAACACAACTCTGAAACTCTGCATACACATTTCCATAGAGACGATAAAATGCAGGTCAGGGTTAGAATAATGTTTATGGTAGATTAGTCCGAATGTAGAGCCGATATTAGTCTTGTATTAAAATCTGTATATACCAGTTCAGATATAGTGAACTTGGTTATATATTTATTGTAGAACTATTTAATTCTACTGGTAATTGTTGAGACTAGGGCTGGACGATATGACCTAAAATCAAAATCACGATTATTTTGGTTTTGTCTCTTTTTTTTGCACTCACAGTTCACTGACAAGGTTTGTAGGCTACTGTAAATATGCTCCACAACTGAAAGCTCTAGAAAAGGTCAAGAATGAAATCTGAAACTCAGCTTTTAAGCAGACATGGAGAAGTCCATAAATTAATCACAACAAATTTCCATGACATCTGGACAAACTGATGAAAATGGTGTGATACAATTAAAAGCTCAATAACAGTAAATAAATTGACCGACTGATTGTTTTGTCAAGTACTATTCTGGTTGTCAGGGGGACAACTCTAAATATTGTTTAGCTCTTCTATCTTGACCATTTCTGCAGACTCGCTGTGTGTCCACTCACCTCTCTCAGAGTAGCCAGAGTCCGCTTGTCAATAGTCGCCCGTTTCTGCAGATCCTTGTTCTCCCTCTCTACCTCCTTGGCTTTGACTGCCACCTCTTTCAGCCTATCCACTTCCTTACTCACAGCAGCGTGTTCTTTCTCCACTGTAGCCAATCGCCTGGCTTTCTCCTCCAGCTCTGCCTCTTTACTCTCCAGCAGTGTTCTCATCCTCCAGCTCTCCTTCTCCAGGTGCTTCCTGCTCTTCTCTGACTGGTCCAAGTCCACTTGGAGCTTCCTCCTCTCCTCATCAATTTCCTCCTTCCTTCTTCGCTCTTCTTTTAGTTCTTCTACTTCCCTTCTCAGGTCCTCTGCTCTGGCCTCCAGCTGCCGCCTCTCTTTGTCTGCCTCTTCCCTCTCCTCTTTGCTCTTATGTAATTCCTCTTCTAAGCGATGTTTCTCCTGGTTCACAGCTGCCACGTTTAGCTCAAGCCTCTCTACCCTCTTCCTCTCTCCTTGTGCTTCCTCTCTGGCCTCCTCCAACCTCCTCTGCAGCTCCTGTGCCTCTCTCTGCGTCTCCTTATGCTCCTCCTGTAGGGAGGCCAGGCGGGCGGATGAGGAGCGCAGGTTTTCCAGGGAGCAGCGCAGGTCCAGGTTCTCCTTCGACAGCAGACTGCTCTCAGCCTCGTGCCTCCCCAATCGCTGCAGCTCCCGCTGGGCCTCCTCTGCCTCCCGTTTTAGCCTGTGCACCTCCTGCTCCAAGGAGGACATCTGCTTCTCTAAAGCTTCTGACCGCTCACTGCACGCACGCAGAGAGACCACCTGGAGGCCAAAAAGGAAAGTGTGGCTCATTTAGTAATTTTGTATCAGTTCAGTTAGAGTTTAACATAAAGAAAACCCACATGAATTGTAAATAAAATCTTATTTTCTTACCTCTCTGTTCAGAGCGTCCCTGCTCCTCTCCAGCCTTGCCGCCTCTCTCTCCACCTCTTCACACCGTCCCGCCCTCTCCCTCAGCCTCTCTGCCTCCTCATTGGCTAGTTTGAGTTGGCTTTCTAAGCTGGCCAATCGGGAACTGGTGTCAGTGATGTTCTGGTGCAGTAGGCGGTTCTCCGCTTCCACCTCGCGGACCCTCGACTCGCTATTAGACTGAGCACGCTCCTGGAAGGACGCCACCACATCAGAGAGGTGCTGCTTCTCATTCTCCAACTCTGAGATCTGATTGGACAGGACGAGTGGAACAAGGTGTCAATGGCATTTTGGTATCTCATAAAAACATTAACAATGTCTTACCTGAGTGAATGAGTGACTGTGTTGACTACCTGTCTGTCTTTCTCTGCCCTCACAGCGTGCATTTCTCTCTGCAAACTCTGTTTTTCTTTTAATATTTCCTCTCCCAGAGACTCCATGTCCTGATTGGTCAGTCTCTCCTGGTCCAATAAACCTTGGAGACGCTCCAACTAACAAACAATATAAAAAAGGTACTGTAGTTATTAGTTACATACAAATGATTAACAAGTAATAGAAACATCTAAATCTGTTCTTCCTCCACATTAATTCAGGTAAATTTTGTAGACCCAGCCTGTGCTGAGCCACACTGTACGAGGAGTTTTAACACATTAAGGCCTCCTACCTTCGTGCTGAGGCTTTGGTTCTCCCTGTCCAGCTCCTGGGTGTGGAGCTGCTGCTGCTGCAGGACGTGGTTCTCCTCTTTCAGCCTCTCTATAGAGGCCTGAAGCTCCCGGTTCTCCTTCTCCAGCTTCAACACCCGACTGGAGACGCACTCGTTTAGTTCATGGACCAACGACTTACGAGCTGTAGCAGAGGAAAATACTTTTGTATTGGCAAAATATAGAGAACGTTTCTGTTCACACAAATACAACAGAAAATAATAGGAAAGAAGTGTGTGTCTTTACTCTCTGTGTCAGTGCTGTCCTGGTTTTTGGCCAGCTGTTCCAGCTCCCAGCCTAGATGAGCTGACTCGTTCATACTCTGTTTCTGTCCAATCTCCAGCAGCATGTTCTCCTCCACCAGCTCCTCCAATCTCCGACGTTCATTGTCCCTCTCCTGTACAACACATACACACAATTATCAAACCTAACAAACATGTGAGTACTTCTGCAAAAAGTTTAATACCAATACTTTCAACTGAGATTGCTAATAGGCAGTAGTTTGTACTGACATGCAAGGCAACAATGGGTAAAAGCCTTTTAAAAAGGCCTATGCATGATATTTTGACTTATCAATTGTTGTTAGAACATATATTACTATATGTCAATAACCCACAACAGTTACAGGGTAATACCATTTCCAGGTCGTGTATTTTGGCTCGTAGTAACAAATTGTCTTTCTCCAATGTGTGCAGTTTATCACAGCGCGCCCTCGAGGCTGACAGCTGCTCCTCCAACAGCACCTTTGTCTCCATCAGAGTCAGGTTGTCCTCGCGGAGCTCCTGAATGACCACACACACACAAATACACACACATTGAGAGAAATGCCATTGCCAGCTGTCAGTCAGTCTGGCTTCATGGTGCGTTTATGTCTCCTCTGTCAGCTGAAAGGTTATCGCATTTCAAAAACACTAAGCATCCAAATAAAGTGCTCAATAAATCCTATAGTTATAAGTCAACCAGGTATATCAATTTCACCAGCAAATTATCACTATTAAAGAAAAAATGCTACAGTGCCAAAATATATTAATCAAAAGAGAGAACTTTCCATGTACGCTAGGAGAGCACCACTCGTCACTATTCGCTAAATTCAAGGTCACACTATCCTGAAATGAACATTTGCAACAAGCAAAGACAGTTAGCGTGTTTAGCGCCAGTGAAATAAATACTACTGGCTTGCTACCATGTCACACAACACGGCTAATTAACTAGCTAACATCAGCTAGTTTCACCCCACACCTTACTTCACAGAGCAGGGAGCAGAGTACGACGTTTCTGTGATTTAATACAATAATTCAATTTAGCTGGTATACACATATTGATATTTGATATAAAACCTCATACCAGCCCAGGTCTAGTACCAACATAGGATATAGTCTCTCATAGTGTCAACATTAAGAACTGCTCCACTGTAAAGTGTATATTGGTATGTAGTGTGAGGCTGTGTTTGTACCTCCATTCTGGTCTTGTAGAAATGAACATCATTGAGTTTCTCTTTACATCTGGTCAGTTCAGTCTCCAGACGGTCGACCCGGGCCCCTCTTTCCCTCAGTGAGTCTACCTCATCCCGGTAAACTCTGACCGAACGGGCCTCACAAGACAGAAGCTGGTTCTGAACACACACACACACACACACACACACACACTTTGTTTTACTGTCATGGACAAACATATTGGCACCTTTCTTCTGAAATAAACATGTGATGCTCCTTTAATTTGTAATTAAACTCTTTCATACATTACATTCATTAAATACAGAACATGACAGAAAGACACAATGTAGTCTCTTAAGTGCAATTTATATTCCTGCGTCGCCTGACGTGCACCTCCTCAAAAATGTAACTAAGAACTGATTGGTTGGCTGGGTAGCCTCGCTATGCCTCCGAGCCGACAGGAAGTGCCCCTTGCTTTGAGGTAACTTCTACTAGCGGCCAAACCAGCGGCTGTAACACGGTGTATTTGACCGTCACAGCGTAATGACCCGTTTCATTATCAGAATGTGATCTATTCGGTCGATAACATTTGAAAAGGCTTCACCAGCCGCACGTATACAATTTTACCCCATACACTTTATCAGAGGGCTAAACCGGAAGTTAGCCTGCTCGGCCGGCAAAAGTCAACACAGTGGATGCTGTAGCGCTACTGCCAACAAGCGTTGGGTGTGTAATTGCAGAATGACAGAGACACCGACGCGCAAGTATAAATGCATGGCTACCCTACGTAGGAGTATAAATCAAGCTTTACAAACATTTCTGCACATAAACAGGACAGGGAAAGAAAAAAACTTCCAAGTATTGGGTAGCATTGGATGGGATTTGAGAGGGGTTGGGGCGTGGGGCATGGTAGTGTGGTGGGGGGGTGTTTCCCTAACTTTAGACAGACAGCATGCAGACCAGTTTGCTTTTCTTCTCTTTCTTTCCTCTAGTCATACTGAGCTGACACTACTGCTTATAAACAGGTACTGACCTCTTGTTTCAGTCTCTGTAACTCCTGATCCTGACGCTCCACTTCATGTTTTGAATCCATCAGCTGCTCTGTTTTCTCCTCCCTGCAAACACAAACACACACAAACATTTATTAAAAATTAATCATATTACAACCTATTACCCTGGTATTGTCTAGATAGGTTGAAGTAATTTAAGAGTTTGACAACTAACCATGATGAGATTAGAGACACATACAGTCAACCTGTCTTACTGTAAGTCTTTAATATATGTAGGTAAAACAATCAAGACCGTATATTATGCAGAATGACTTCCAGTTGTTGTGTGTAAAAAGGGAGCGTATAGTTTATCTCCAAATGGTTGGATCCCCTGTGTGATTACACTGTATATCCATCAGAACTCGACAGTGTGATAAACATTGTCGGATGTATAATGACTTCCAGCTGCAGCTTGTATCACCACAGTTCTGCCTTAAACCAGCAATACCCAGAGTGCCACATGGGAAGCTTTGTTCCTGTGGGTTGACGATGAGAAACACCTTTCACATTACAAGCAGTCATATAATGTTAGCATAAAAATATAAGAGCAGCTTGAAATTATTTGATAGTTTGTATACTGTATAGGCTCTTCAACATCCAGGTTTTAATTTTCTTGTTGGACTAAGTTGTAAAAGGCTCACAGTTCTTGTCGGTATCTGCGGAGCTTGGCCTTGGTATCAGCAAGCTCCACAGACAGATGCTGCTTCTCCTCTTTGGTCAGCCCAGACACAGTCATAGCCGATTCACCGTTATTCAGTCCCACACCTCCAGGACTGCCCATCCCCAGGTTCCTGCACCCTTCCTGGGGCTGCTGACAGAACAGGTAGTCCTTCTCCTGGGTCAGATCCACAATCATCTGGAAAGCAGAAGTGTTTTTGCTAAATTCACATTTAAGTCTTCTTTTCCCATCGAAATAATGCTACGAGCAGACTTCTGACAGCTGGTAATATCTTTAAATTTGACCAATTTCCTGACATAAATGGACTATTGTGTGCAAGTGAAAACTCATTACAGCATTTCACAAAGGAAAACTTCAAATTGGAATCACAATAACCAAACATATGTACCTAAATTTACTGCATGTTATCCATCATAAAGGAAGTAGGCAATAATGACTGGACTTTTAACAGAGATTTTGTAAAGTATTAAGTGTATAAAATCTTTAATCATTACTAATAAAATACCAATATCAGTGGTTGTTTGGTTGTTGTGTGAGAGTCTCAGTACCTCACTGGCTTTGTCTCTCTGCTCAATCAGTTGCCGTAGTGACGCAGCCATGTTGCGGGACAGAGGTTCCAGCTCTTCATGTGCAAGCTCTGATCCTTCCTCCAGCCAGGACAGGTCAAGAACATTTAGCTGGTTATGAGTCACCTGCAAAAAAACAAACACACACGCACAATATACAGCATAGGTCAAGCTACACATAGATGTAGAGTGGCTTCCTTCTGCCATAAAGTGGGACAACATGGGGGCGGCTGTGGCTCAGGAGGTAGAGCGGGTTGGCCGTTATTCGGAAGTTCGGCGGTTCAATCCCTGGCTCCCCCTGGCTGCATGTCGAAGTGTCCTTGGGCAAGATACTGAACCCCGATTTGCCCCTGGCGGCTGTTCCGCCAGTGTATGAATGAGTGTGAATGTTAGTTTCCGTTTGAGCACTTAGGCTCAGTGTATGTATGACTGGTGAATGCAGATGTAGTGTAAAAAAAGCGCTATACAAGTACAGAGCATTTACATAAACCGATCTCTCATTTGAACTCTAATCACCTTAACTAAGATAAAGTTCTATGTTGCACAGAGTTTCATGCAGGAGTCATTGAACGGCCAAAGTTCAAGGAGGACATTTACATCTGATGCTGGAGACCATCTTTGAACAGAGCGATCTACACCATTTACACCCACATGTTATCAGGTGACTAGTTAAAAAATCCATACATATTTGGGTCACATGATGAGCCATCATCCAGCTACACACTGATGAAGACTGATATGTGGTAAAAGTGCCAGAAAAGGTTGAATTAAGATTATTTAGTTAATTTAGTCTTTATAATTTAGTTTATAGTTATTCATCATGTTTAGTCATGATTTCAGTGAAGTTGGAGGGGAAAAAACAACAAATATCTGAACTTCTGCATGTGATCTGCATGTATCATGGGCTGGCGTTGTGCTCTACTCACCTCTTGGATGTGAGAGACGATGGCAGCTTGGGTCTCAATGTCCAGCAGCTTGATCTTCTCTATCATCTCCTCCTTACGCTCACACTGACACATACACACAAATGGAAATGAAAACACACATGGAATAAAACTGTGGTAGTTATTGTTTCTCTCTGTTGCCATTACATTGGTGTCAAGCACAAAAGGACAATGGGAAATGTAGTTTGATTTAGAAAGCAAGTTTGATTAGCTATTGTTAATTTGAGCACTTCTGGGCTGGAGAGTTATTTTGCACAACATCAATAACATTTTCACGTGGCTTTATCCACCCCCCCCCCCCTTTCCTCTTATCCATTCATTGCTCCCTTGTGGCCTCCCTCTTTACTGGAACTAGTAGAACCAGTACAGGTAGGGTAAGACACAAAAGGAGAGAAGACTGAAAGAAAAGGGACGGAAATTAGGAAGCAGGCAGTGAGAAACGGAACAGCCGTGAGCAATGGAAGATAAGCAACAGGTGAGATATAAAGAAGAATAAACTGTTGTCTCTCATTCCCACGTCTCCCAAGGCTCAGACAGAGAAACCACCTCTGCCCTGACCTCCCACATGGTGAGCCCTTTCTCTTTAACTGCAGGTAACCCAGTTAACTCTAACTTGCCATATCTGGTTCATTCTTAAATTGAGTTCATGGTTCCCAAAATTGATTTCAAAACTTGTTGGTATACACTCACAGTATTGTTGTTAACTTCATTAACCTATACAAATATTTATTACCGTTACAGTGCCTTCAAGCAAGGCTCATAAACTGTGAAAAACCCAATATTTTCATTATATAGTACCATGTGACTGGATGTGCTTTTTGATCCTGCAGTCCCACCCACATCCAGTCCCACTCTGCACCTTATCAGCAGGCACACTGAACGGCTGTGCTCAGACATGCAAAACCAAACAGACACAAATGCGCTTCCTGGGAGAGACAGGGTGGTTCAGTAAGCTGCAGGGTTTGGGTGTGTGTGTATGTGTGTGTGTGTGTGAGCATGTGTATGTTACCTGGACAGCACAGCCTAGTATCAGCAACAAAAGATTTTGTAGCTCATCCATGCTCTTAGCTGGAAAAACAAAACAGAGACAGACTGTATCAGAATGCACACCAACTTTCAGCAACTTTTTGGAGCGGAGTTTACAAAGCACTTCACATACAAGCAACAGTGTTACAGCTGAACAAAAGTGAAAATAAAAACTCACTTTAAGAGAAAAGGTTAATAAAAAAAAAAATCTCACAGCAAGTCTTTGAACCTAGTAAGTAATACTCTAAATGTTGATGGTGATTGAGGCTGTTTCAAACCTTTCAGTTTTCACTACTGACTGCAGACTCATATGTAACTCAATTTAACAGCAACCGCAAACTCTGCAAAGACACAGGCTGTATCTACACTTTTAATCTGCGCATTGCTACTTGCTGCAATGACTCTCACAGTAAACATCGTATCATTAAACAGCATTCATGGCACCCACTGCCTGCACAGACACTGGAGTCATTATGAAATATTTTCTCCCTTAGAATGATGTCATTTGTACTTGGGTTCACCAAAATATCACAACAAGGTACCCGAAATTTAGGAGGATTGGAAAATCTCTCTCTCTCTATCAGTGATTCTTCATGCAAACAACACGCCTAGCACGACATGTTTGAAAGACTTTCTAAGATTCAGAGCAGATCGCCCACTCACATTATTTTGTTTCTGTCATTGCAAACAGCCTATCACACATTTATTTTTAATCATTTTTATCAGAACAGGAAAACCTCACTGAGGTTCACTGCAACAGAGTACATGCAATCAGGTAAATAAATATATACTGTTATGAATTTTCTTTCAGTCGACGCAACTTCACTACATGTTAAAGTTTGAAACGATCAAGCAGCAATTAAATAAAGCATCTAACCACCTAATCCTGTGCCTGATATGCATCATAACATCAGCAGCAAAAAGAAACCTCCTGCTTCAATTCTCAAAGATGTTGAAAATGATGCAATGGAAGCAGAACCCAAGTAGAAGAAACATACATACATTTATTTACACAATTCAGTGCAGACTTTGGAAACTGTGAACAAGATTATGTCCTGTGATGAAAGGGAATCTCCTCACACTCATGGTGAATGTAGCTACATAAATAAGATGGTAGACAAATGGTTAAGAAAGACCATTCCAATATATAGTATAGTATGGTCATGAGTGAGTATTTGCAAAGATATGTGCCTATAATACATTTCTATTAAAGACAAGGAGGTTATGGATATATATGTAGGATGTGATTAGTAACAGGGTATCTGATGTGTGGGAGTGTGCGCTACCTGATATGGGATCCTTGGCGATGCAGAGGATGTTAGGAAGGGGCATGACTATTAACTGCCGTAAGGTCTCCTGTAGTGAAGAAGAGGAGTTTGGGGAGTTGGTGGGGCAGAGAGATGAAGAACAAATAACATTTTCAATTTTAGTGTCATAATCATAACACACCATGGTGACTGGCAAACACAGCAGGAGTATTAGAAACAGTCCATCAGATGCCAACTGGCTAGTTCCAAACAAACGTATTTAGGTGCATCTTTGTCACACATTCCTATCAAACTCCTTTCAGTCGGCACCAAAAAAAACCCAACAAAAAACTGTATTACAGCTTGAAAGATATTGGATATCCATATTTGTGAATGACAAAAAAAAACATGGCTGATAGTGTGTTTATGTTAAAAAAACAAATAACTCTAATTTTTAGGGATGCACCGAAATGAAAATTCTTGGCCAAAGCCGAATATAATGAAAAACTTTCCCAAACACAGAACAAGGTTTTTCACCATTGCATAAATTAAACAGTCAAAATGTGCTTTTTACTCAGAGTTTCCCACAGGATTTGGAGAGACCATGGTGGATGGGTCCGAGACCTAAGCGGGTCCGGTAAAGTAAATTACATTCAACCATTTACTTTTAATGTACACATGTAATATGTTTTATACTTTCTGTGAATATAATCCAATTAATCTTATTTCCATCCTGTATAGACACCTTATTTTGAAACCCGGACGTTGTCACGTGTGTTTCCTCGCGCTAAATTCAGTCAAGTAAAGTCCGACGCGGTTTGATAAATAATGTTGGATGTGGTTCTCATATGGCGTAACATGAAGACTTCACAGCCTCTCTTCAGGTAGGACTCTCATCCTGCAGCACTTGTCTTTGTAAAGAGACAAACTGACAGGATAAAGTTGCTAACCTGCCTGTCAGCTCGCTCTGGGCTGCTTCAGTTACCACAAAGGCTTGAATACGTGTGCACTCCAAACTTAGGTGCGGCTAGCTTAAATGCCTTCTCACAAACGAGTGACAGAAACACTCAAAGCGGTTTGTTGCCTTTTCTATAAAGTCAGCCACAGATGGAGTGGAGTTCAATTCAGAAGAACAGTGTCTGCAAACGGCAATTTTTGCGTCTTTCTCGGACACTTTAAAATGCTTTCACACTGCTGACATGTCAACATAATTGTTCGGTAAAATTGATTTGGTCTTTGTTCGTATTAGGCTGAACACCCAAAGTGTTTTTTTGCTATTTTCGGCCGATTAATTTCGGTGGCCAAACATTCGGTGCATCCCTAGTAATTTTACAATTAATAAATAAACTTGTCAGTGCTCTCTGGCGATGGAGACACTATTCTAAATTTCCTCTACTATATCTTTGGCATTTCTGTATTGCAATTTTCTTGTAGCTTTATGGCCAAATTATACGCCTAAATATCTGTGATACGCTAAAATCAGCCTCTAATATGAGTCATGTCAATGCATCTAAAATTAGCAACAACTTTAGCAGGTAGATCCCAACTAGGATCATGGCACAGGAAGTGTTTTTGTTTTTGTAGAGTATAAAATAAAGAATAATGACACCTACAGAAAGTCAAACAAGATGTCACAGGACTTCTTGGAAAATACAGTGTAAAATCAGCATAATAATGAGCACAGAAGAAGACTGTAGCAGAGCAGAGTGTGGAAGCAGAGCTGACGGTCTCTGCCAATTTCTACAAAACACATTTAGTAGAAATGAATCAGCTGTCCAACTGACTCAGACTTGTGTGTCTACATATGTGCATGTGTGTATAGGCGAGCAGCCAACAGGAAACTCTGTGTCTGTGTGTGTCTCTCTCTCTCTCTGGAAAGAAACAGCACACTAGGAGGGAATGCTTTCCATGCCAGAAAATCCTCTCCTGACTCCCAAAACACACTTGATGGTCCAGACAGGACAAAAACATTCATTAAAAAATAAAAACACAAAAAATGTTCTTATTAACTCTAATGAACAAAAAAAAGGAGGCAGAGGTGCAGTGTTTTTATGAAAATGTGTAACTTGTCCGCCAAACAAGTTGTTCTGAGATGAGGAAACATGACAGGGAAATAAGGTCAATCGGGTTAGAGAAAGGGCACATGGGAGGAGACATGCTGATGGTCCCTGGCTAAGGAACAGGGAAATTTGGGAGGGGGTGGGGGGGTTGTGTGTGTGTGTGGGTGTGTTAGATCTGGGTGTTTTGGGATGAGGGAAGTGACTGTCAGCAGGGAGGGGCTGGCTGGAATAATGCACTCACAAACACAGCACACACCTGCAGTTTTCCACATACCTTCTCACAATCAGGAAGGATATCAAAATTCATGTGTGAGGTGGTGATGTTTCCACAGTAAATATGGGCTGGAAAGCCCCATTCACATTTCTTCAATATGCCAGTGTATGTATTTGGTCACTGTGATCACTCACTGAGATAGAGGGCTCTGCTCTACAGTGCCATCTGCTAACCAGGCAAATAAACGCACTATTGTCTTACACCACAGAGACGTGACAGAGCTGCACTGACAGCTTTGAGGCAGCGAATGTAGAGGTAGTGCAATACCTGCAGATACAGTTACATGGCATATACACCAGGAGGTACACACACTCTGTGCAGTGTGAATAAAACATGTGAGCTGGCTACCAGATCTTTAAGGCACAACGGGGAGTACACTGTCCGTCTGGAAGCTTTGACAAGAAGTTTGTTTTATCAAGTCACATTGCAACGACAACCATTAACAAAACACTAAATATACTCTCAAAGAGCAACTCCTTTGCACTTTCATTCTTACCACTGTGGGGCAAAAAAAATTATTTCACGGGTGATACCAGAGCGAAAGCCATGTTGTTATCTGAAGACTTCATATTGGGCCATTTTTGGACGTCTCAAGCTCGTCAGGCTGAGCTCAACTTTTATCAATCTAACCTACACTAAATACAACATACCCAACTTATTCTTAGCTGTGCTTTGATCTTAATGCTGACATTAGCAAAAAACTTGCACAAATGAGCATTATAAACAGGCGAACTGTAAGAATGTAACGTTTTGTAACACTAGCGTGTCTGAAAATAGTCCAAGCTCTGACAAATAAGTAAGCTGTTGAGTAGATGGTGAGTGTTCATTTTAGTTAGATTTTAGCTTTAATTTTTCATGGTTAACTAATGAATAGCTGTTGGAAAATGAATAATTAATTGTTCAGTTAGTGGATATGCGCCATCAGTTACAAAGGGTGTAATTGAATACACAACATATTCACGTTTCAATTTATAAAATAGGCTTTATAATTCAAAATATGCATCGTCAAGGGTCGTTGAGTTGAGTTTTGCAACACGACATGCACAGGCAGAAAATCGGTGTGGCTTTTAGCGGTCAACCAATATGGCTTTTTCAATGGCCGATGCCAATGCAGATATTTATCTGCCGACAGCAGATATATAATTTCAGATTTCAGAACGTGACTGGTGTTCAAGGGAGAGTGGGGTACAGTTTGTCAGAAGTGACGTCATTCAGATGCATTATTCTCTACAGCATAACAATATATATCTAACGCAAGCCAGTAATGCTGTTAGATTAGGATCGGAGAAACGCGTTAACATTTAGAAAAGATGATGGTGACATTTAGGGCTCCAAACGTACTTTTTCACCACCTTCCCAAAACTCACAAGGGGGAGCGCCAACATGGTTCCACAGCAGCCACACTGACATGGTAGCTATCAGCCTTGTGAGTGCAGCTATCGGCTGATTCAGATTATCTCAAAATGCGTAGTGGCTTTGTACTAGTGGCTTTGATAGCTATGTCACCAGATGCTACAAACATAAGGACAGTATGGAACACAAATGTTGTAGGCGCTGTTTCAAAGATAGCCCCCCCCTGGGAATGACATACCACTCAGAAAATGTCCACAAGGTCGCTAGATGCACAGGAAATGTTTTGCACTCAATAGCGGTAGAGTGCGCTCTTAAAGGACCATACAATGGAAGGGATGGAGTATGTGTCTTCCCAGATGATTCATTTAGCCACACGGGAGCGCCTTTCTGCTGGTCAAACAGAGATGCAGCAGTCAACGGTCTTCAACTTTAAAATCCAACCTTTGACATTAGTTCATATTAGTCAACAAAAAATTATTATGGTTTTGATGCCACGGCTTAGGTCAGTGCAGACCAGCTGGTTGTTTAATATAGATGAGACTTGGCTCATATTACCTGCATTAAATAACTGTGTTGTATGGAAACATTTTTATGCAAGCACTATATCAGTGGATACACATTAAATACTACTTCTGTGTGAATTAGGTGAAAGTCAATGTCTAATCTCTCTTTCTGACTTTTGCTGTGTGTGTGTGTGTGTGTGTGTGTGTGTGTGTGTGTGTGTGTGTGTGTGTGTGTGTGTGTGTGTGTGTGTGTGTGTGTGTGTGTGTGTGTTTTATCAGCAGGATCTAACACTTGCAGTCTGTCAAACTGACAAGGGATCAATACAGCCTGCTACACTGACCCATTTAGAAACACACACACACACACACACACACACACACGGCCTAAATCCATGGCCCACTGGCACACTGGGCTCACATTTCTAATTCGAGATCAATAAAATGGCGGCAGCTAACAGGAGATCAGCCTTTAACTGAGCCGCTGGGTTCTGTGTTCCACAACTTTCTCAGCACTTTCAAGGCTTTAAAAACCAAATCTAAACCCTCTCATCTCGTCCTTAGAAGCTCTGTACTCGATCATTTCAGTTACATTAAGTCACATTTATTTATAAAGATCACATAAAATACCTGTGGGCTTTACAGGCCGTCATCATACATGTTTTCTGATGGGAAGAATCGAGACTTCAATGAAGTTAATAAAGAAACTGAGTAATGATCCAGGATTAAACAACACAAAATTGTATGTGGGTCAGACCAAAGTGGTTGGCCACTTGTGGTTGAAATGCGATGACATTTTGCAAGATCACTCTGTGCACGTGCAGCCAAATTTAGAAGAAAGCACAATGTGTTTAAGAATTAAAAGTCAAATTCAGCGAGTTACAAGAAAATGCATGAAATATATTTAAATAACAAATAACTATATATTGGGAGGCTTACTCGCCAAATATGGATGTCAAGTCTTGAAGAAATTTGTACAAATAGTGAAAAACTATGTTTCTGTTCCGCCCTCTTCTGTATTTTAGAAATGGCTTAGTAAGTAGTCCCTTTGCAGGATCTGCAAAGCCACAACAAAATCTAGTCCTTCATTCCTTCTGCCATCTAATTTAACTGAAATCTGATAAGTAGGATACAATATTCAACTGAGTGGCAGACAAAAAGGACCAAAAAATAAAACAACCGTGGCAGATTAAAATCGCATTGCAAAATAGTGGAGAGAGAAACACTGGACTCCGTGTTGGACTGTCCTGGAATATGTTACAAAACCTCGTGGTGTCTTAAAAATAAAAACGTGTACTAATTTCTGTTCAGAGGGCGGTGAGAGTTCAGATTCAGGGACACAAGTGAAGGCTCATTCCTCCCTCCATAGTAACTCCTCTTCTTCCTTTCTTCTGTTTGTTTTTTTTCTATTGTCACAGGGAACATTAGCACTGTCTGTGAGCCCTCAGTTCTTCCCTCAAAAGGGCTGGAGATGACAATACACACACAAACTTAAGTTAGTTAAAATAAAAATCACACACATCATACACAGTCCATACACATACAGCAATGCACACACACTGAATATTCCAATCTACTCAGCCAGGGTGTGTGTGTGTGTGTGTGTGTGTGTGTGTGTGTGTGTGTGTGTGTGTGTGTGTGTGTGTGTGTGTGTGTGTGTGTGTGTGTGTGTGTGTGTACACGCAGTAAGTCAGAGGATATGGAGTTCAAAACATCCCATGTACGCTTTTAGGGCTTTGTTCTGCAGTTCCCACAGTAACCAAGGAGTGGTAAAGTGAGAGGGAGGGCTCTGCTTCGGTTACTCCACAACAATAAAATCTCTTTCACAAGAGTCAGAGTTTCTAAATGCAAGAGCTGTCATACTCAGACACCCTCAAAAGTATTACACACATTCTGATCAGACAGAGTGAGCGGAGAAAAAGTTTTGAAACAAACGTCTTTCCTGGCTTTTCTTATCAGCTAGTGATGTCTGATGTAACCTGACAAAACTTTGGCTTTTTGAGTTGATTTTTAGTAGTTACTGTATTGTGAGGTCTTGTGTGACACGATCGCCAAATCATCACATGTCCGATATCTGGGTGTGCTGTTTATACACTGCATCATTTCCATCATTAATTGTCATGCAATTGCCATGTGTATTGCATTTTGACAAGTAATGCACAGTGGAAACTGGAGCTGAAACAAACAAGGGTTTGCTGCTTTTCTCTGTCTTACATCATTGTTCATTTAATATATTTGGGATCTGGACAAAAACAGCTATTTGAAGATGTTACATTGGAATCTAGGAAATTTTGAAGAGCATGTTTCATTATTGCCTGATATTTCAGTGTGGAGACTAAATAATTCATCAATGAATAAAAACATTTCTGACACATGTATCAATAATGAAATGGTTAATTGTAGCCCTACTATGAATATATACCTTCTTATTTCCTTTAATGATACAGTGTGAAAAAGGGAGTATGTATCAGTGGGATTTAAGTAGTGAGGCTGCAGCCTGTCTAATCATTGGCCTGTAAAGCATCAGGAAATACTGAACCGTCTTAAAATTGTTTATTTTTGTTGACAGTTAACAGTCAAAAGCACCAACGATATGAAACACTGTATATTGTAATCCTCACATTTGAGAAGCTGTAACCACTAAATGGTATTTTATTGTCTAAATTCAGCACTTGGGTGGACCAGAAAACCCAGACGCTTGTGATATCAGGTTACTGTGTTTTGTACAATAGGGAGGAAACAGAAGGGACCCCCCCCCCACACACACACACACCGTCGGTTTGTGCTTTGTCACTGGGGAGACAGGGAGGATTCACTGGACCAGCCTGTATGTCCACTGAGACATCATCTAATTAGGGGAAAGGCACTGCTGAGCCCCATGGTTGGTTGCTTGGGTAGGTGGAGGGTGTGCGTGTGTGTCTTCCTCCAGCTGGTCCTAAACTTAGTCTCATTCTAGAGCTCATAATTCATTGACTTAAGGTTATACTACGAGGTGTAACATGCACGTGTGTGTGTGTGTGGTTGAGTGTGTGTTAAGGCCAGGGTATTTGTCTGTGGTTAGAGATTAACCAACATGGACAGATTAACCCCATACTCCCCAGTATGACCCACTTCACAGAGCGCACACACACACACACACACACACACACACACACACGAAATGGAATCAGGATGGATTCCCCTGCCCGCCTTTATACCTGCCATTAAAATATGTATTTTGGTGTGATTTGAACCCGATTACATTTACACATGGTCTCTAGTGTCCACATCGAGATAAAATCAAGATCCTTCGTGCTGTCCAGCTCAAACAACCGAACATCACATCCTCCTGTATAATAACTGTGAACGGCCTTTCCACCATATTTTGTTTTCCTCTACAGACTATGCTCCCCTGTTTTCCCTCTCTCTTTAGTGGTGCACCAATGTATTAGTTCAGCAGGGAAGTGAAAGTTAAGTTCCGCCTTCCTTGCGCTACCTTTCCTCATAATATGTCCACCTTGCTGTTATTGTGGTAGTTTATATTGAGTTTAACTTGTTCATGATATGTTCAGTTCACCATTCACCAAAAACATGAGCGTGTTCAATGAAGGGTGATCTTTAAGTGTGTTCATGCACACACTGTGTGGACATGCAGTGCCTGTGTGTGCAGTCAAACTTTGGATTTTATTTGTGGAAGACATCAACAGGTACTTATTTCCGCCCGCGTAGTTGGTGTATGCGGAAAATGGCCATCTTTATTTGGTATGGCTCAAGGATTTTTATCTGAATGTGAGTCAATTTAAATTGGGATTCTTTTCTATAAATCTATCTTTTGCCCATATTGGTGGACTACGTATCAAAATATCTAACTACAAACACATCTAGTTTCTACATGAAAATAACCACAGGAAAAAATGCAGTTGCTCATGTCCCGAACTGGTCATGTGACGATATAAAATCAACTTAATGATATCTGACTGACAAGCCTTAAATGAAGCATTTGTGTTGGCCGCTATAAACCTCAGCTGTGGTTCAATAAATGGGTGGATGGTGATTCACAATGAACCCACCTGTATGAAAATGATGTGATGCAATGAGCTAAATACTTTGACCAAGAAAAGACTTGTCATATCCCTCTCAAATGATATACACAATGGTGTTTCTTTCTTGGGAAACCATCTTTGCGCCAGTGTAAATAGCACAGACGCCTGCGTGCAGAGAACAGACTGGCAAGACAACAGGCAAGAGTTTCAGTTTGCAACATGACTGCTTTTCTCTGTTGAAAGCTGTATTTAAAAAGTGTTTCACTTTTTTGGCTGATTAGACCTTTGCTCAGGGTGGAGCTGCACTGGGAGCTAACAGCATGATGATGTAACCCCCCCACCATAGGTGCAACAAAAGTACAATTACTCACGCAAGTGAAAACACCTGTGTGGGGATTACAGGTAAGCAGGGACAATAACAATGGACATTAATCAAAGTAAATAAGTTAGAAAAACTTATTTTTAAACATCTCCACTCTAACGAGGGATGCCTGTCCTCCAGGTGCTCTTTCTATGACCTCTTTATCCAGAAATATTGATGGGTTTAGCTTAAAATGTTTTTTTTCTATCATTTTAATTGTCTCTCTTTTTTACGTAGCAAAATTTTACATGTACAATGATGATATGCTCTTTTTCTCTTTGTAGGGTTGGGCAATGTCTACAAAATTTCCATCAGACGATGTCATCGGACACGCGCATGCACGCGGGGGGGGGCACCAGTCGTCTTATGTGCATGTGTTCTCGCACAGACTTCACTCGGTAAACAAAATTGGTAGACTATTAACTTACGTTCCAAGTAGCGGTAGATATTTTACGTACGGGCCAGATAAAGCAGCAGTGAACACACAGGGTACAGATGTTGGTTTCAGTTGTTTGATCAGCTGCGTCATTAAAAAGCAGACGTGTGGCTCACCTGCTGCCGTGATAACGGATCGCGGGTGGAAATGTACGGAAAAAAGACGAGTTCTCAGTCTTTTAGGCAACTTTATAAAACATACTGAGGGGGGAGACAGACAGAGAGAGGCGGGGCAAGCCGGGGCGTTTACCTGAGGTGTAGGTGTGTGTGAGTGTGTCAGAGTGTGGGGAGAAGAGAATTCCGAGGCAGGTGCAAAGCGTACTTAAAAACAATAATAACAATGTTTGTGGTCATTAAAAGCTGCTTTCACAGGGTCGTACAACGTGAACATTTGAGAATTTTTGTGCTGGGCGGAGGGTTTACAATCACGATGCCGGTGTTGTGCCGAATTCTACCTGCCGAGATTTGCATGCACCTCGCGGCTGATAACGGTCATTTATGCTGAGAAAAGAGGTGGATGCAAATCTCGGCAGGTAGCCCACAAGATTTCATCTGCTGAATTATGCATCCACCTCTTTAGGTCCTTTTCAGACACTTTGCTGTGCTCACTGATAAAATGCGGTTATCACCACATATATTTACTGAATATCAAGGAATGACGATGCAATCGTCCATCGGCCCAACCCTACCTTATAGCATCATTTGTTTCATAGGTGACAGGCCAACTGACACATAGTTTACAGGAACACACTACCCAATCTTCCTGGAGATTAAAAAAAACTTTACAAGCAATACACTCCCATCACTGTCTGGAGATTTCAGAGGTGTGTGTGTTTCAGCAGGACATGACTGCAGCACCTGTGCTTATTAAAGCTCATCTCTGATTTATACAAGAGACACGCATGCATGCACACACATGCACAAATGATTTATGCCCACGGATGTGGTTAGCTTTGAGAGGATGGTCAGATTACATCACGGGCTTGACATCAGCACAGATGCACAAACTAAAAGGCAGTACACACACAAAATGAATTCCTCTCTGTGCCCGATTCTGTCAGGTCCTTGAAGCATTCTGTGTGTTATGTCATTGGATGTAATACTAAGACAGAATTTCATGCCCATCTGATGTGAATGACTGTACAATCTGTACAGCGCACAATCTACAAGTTTGACAGTTATGAAAAGTAACAGTGCACAGCCAGCCAATTGTAAAGTGATACTCCACCTTAAATCATTTTTTATTAAAAATTTTAAGATAGATCTCCCTTTAATAATGACTATGTATAATGATAATACATAGTATGATAATAATGATCTTCATGTTACATTATTTTACTGGCTTGGTACCTTATCTTTAAAAAAACCTCCTACTTTGAACAATGAATTAAGAAGCACTGAAAATAAACTTGGATTGTAGAACTAGATGCAAACTTTGGGCTCTCTAAAAACTTTTAAGCAACTTTCTGTATGTTGAAGCATCAATGCAAATAATTGGTGCTTCGTTTAATCCATATAACTATATTGTGTTTACTGTTTCGCACAGCGCGCTTATGCTGTGGAAGTGAAGATGATGTGATTTGATGAGGCGGATTGCAAAATGGAGGAAGAGAGAGAAAATAGCGAGGGCCGAAGAAGAGACAGGCCTGAGAAAAATGTGTCCAAACTCTGGGTTGGAACTTTACACTGATGAGTTCCACAGCTGATCCCGGTACCGGGTGCGGCAAGCAAAAGTATTTCTTATCCGATTACTCGATGATCGATAAAATAATCTGTAGAATACTCAATTACTAAAATAATCCTTTAGCTGCAGCCCTATTTATATTATACTTTTAAACAGAAAGCTACTTTGCATACATTATCTAAAGCTTTTAATGCTAGGAAGCCGTTTGGGGCGGCTGTGTCTCAGGAGTTAGAGCGGGTTGGCCGTTAATCGGAAGGTCGGCGGTTCAATCCCTGGCTCCCCCTGGTTGCGTGTCGAAGTGTTCTTTGATCAAGATACTGAACCCCGATTTGCCCCCTGTTCCGCCAGTGTATGAATGAGTGTGAATGCTAGTTTCTGTTTGAGCACTTAGGCTCAGTGTGAATGTATGAGTGGTGAATGCAGATGTAGTGTAAAAGCGCTTTGAGTAGTCGAAAAGACTAGAAAGGCGCTATACAAGTACGGAGCATTTACATTTACAAGTCTGAATGCACAGTTCGAATTACTGCTTTAAACGTTTTTGTCTGTCTGTCAAAAATCTAAGGCATCCAGTGTCCCATCTGTTGATGTGGGGAAACTTGAGTCTGACAGTTTGGTGATACTTCCCCCAAATCTTTTAAGTGTGCGCTGTAGCTGTAAAATGACATCAGAGAAGTGGATTAAGCTGCAGGAAGTTCCTTAGATTACAAATATACCACTATTAGAATCCATTGTACTGTAAAAGCTGTAAATCCAAGCTGAACACAGCATTCCTCCACTAAAGGAGCAAGCTCCAAACAAAACATCAAAAACAGATCTCAGCAATGGTTCCATAAACCACTCATCTCGCCCAGCCACCCACCCTCACCGCTACAAACAAGTTCATTTAAAAGGCTACAATGAGTCCAGACAGGCCAGTGTAGGAGGGAACTTTGTAGCAATAGGAACATGTAAAAAGTGTCAAGACTGGGTGAATGTTGCTTATCTTGTCATGTCTTCTTGTGCTATTTACCATTTCTGGATCATTTAAATCCAAAGTTGATTGATTTCAAAAGAAAGCAGAATTTCTGGTAATGTATTCCTATATGTTTTTGGGGGCGTTTAGTGTGTTTTACAGAACACCAAACTGCAAACTCTCCTTTGTGAATTGCCTAAAACATCAAAAAAGACAAGAAAATTTCAAGCTGAACAAAACATTTCACAAGACACACATAACAATGATGATGGCTAAAACTTGCACCCCCAAGGCAAAGTAAATGAAGATACAGTAAGAGCTGCATCTCCTAACCATAGAATAAAGACAACCTGGACTGCTGCTTGTAGTGCAGTTTGACCAGTGAGTGTTGCCGTAGTCTGCGAGCGCCATGTGTTTGTATACCTGGTAGTATGTCCTGATGTGTCTGGTGAGAACGGTCAGGTTGTGGAGGCGAAGCGACACATCATTGTTCACATTCTTGTTCAGCCTCTGATTGGTTGGGCTGGGGTCACTATGGAGACACACACACACACCACAGGAGCGCTTAGTTTGACGTTATTCGTGACTATTTAAGAGAAAGATCTCACACACACACACCACAGGAGCGCTTAGTTTGACGTTATTCGTGACTATTTAAGAGAAAGATCACACACACACACACACACACACACACACACACCACACACACACACACACACACACACACACACACACCAGGGTAACGGTTGTGCTGTAGAAGGATTTACGCTCACATCCACACGTCAGCCTGTGCCAGACTGATTTGCATGTGAACGGGGGGGGGGGTGTAACGATGTCTGGCTGACCTACTATGACTGTCACGATGGTAGTTTGATGTCAGACCTCAATTCAGCTCTAATGGAAACTATTCTAAACACACAGATGCAGGAAAAGAGACTTCCATTTTGCTGAGCTAGCATTAAGACGGGGTCTCCTGGAAACATCTAGGAACATGGTGACATCTCCGTGAGGCTTGTTTTGTTCATACAGTAGTCCAAAACCCAATGATGATCAATTTGCTTTCATGTAAGACGGAGAAAAATTAACCAATCATCACACTGCAGAATCTATAACCACAGAACGATGGCATTTTTGCTTGAAAATTGACTCACAATTAACCGGTTATCAAAAGTGTTATTGTATCATTTTTCACTGCCTACAATAAGGCAAAATTTCAACAATTATTGAATAAGAATATTTTTTTCAGCACTTTTACTTGAACTTCACTCTTCACTTTATTCAGAGCTTACACTTAAACTTGACTTCTTTCAGCTCTTCCCTTTTTAAATCCATCTCAAGTCCTGTCAGTCACCATGTTCTGACCACTTTAATTTAAGCCTATTTCAGTGTTTCAACTATTTTTAATGTTTTAACTCCAAATTATTTGCAGCAAGCATGCTACATTTAGCGTTGTCCAGAGTGTTTCCCAATCAACACCGTGTATATAAGAGTCCCACATTAAACTGCAATATTATTCCTGCCCCAGTTCAGTATTTGTTTTGAATGGTCAGTGATAATAATAGGTTTACAGATTCACCAGCTGTCTCTGAGTGGCTTTATTTTAATTTTCATAGCGCTTCCATCCTGGTCTACCCCTCCGTAACCCACTTTTCCATAAACCCCTACCAAGTCCTAATCACCCCCTCCCCAGTTAGTGTGTGGTGAACAATAGCTTGATCATCATTGTTTCTGAAGACAATAACATGTGGTCTGATTGGGGGACAGCGAGCCATCTGGATGCAAGAAGATTCAGATTCCATACAAGTAGGTATACTTCATTATTGTTCTTAAGCTATTTGACCGCCCGGCGAGCAGTTCTGATGGGGTATACTGGCGAGTCTACAGCCATGCTATTGGCTCTGTGAGACTCTACTTGGAGCTAAATGTTAAATTTCAGCAAACTAAAATACTCATAATGACAAAGCTAACATGCTGATGTTCAGCAGATATAACGTTTACCATGTCCACCATCTTAGTTTAGCATGTCAACATGTTTAGTCATGTTTACAGTCATTAAAATTTGCATAAACTGGATCTGCTGCTGGTGCAGCTCACCAGGTCTTATAGCAGCTCCGTTCTGGAGGGACTGTTAATGATCTGACTCATGCTCTCTCTGTGTTTCTTGATGCAGACTACAGCAGCACATCTGGCTGTGACGTTTACAACCTGAAACCAGCGAGTCAGGATGTGGTCGCACAAAACACACTTACACAGACACACACACACACACACACACACACACACACACACAGGAAACACTGGATTAACTACCTTACCGCTCATATACCCACTCCAGACACTGCAAATAAAATGTGATACTCTCACTCTGTACGGTGCTACCTACATGTGTGTCATGATCTTATGCAGGAAGACGCCGTCCACCAGCTCCATGAACATGTTGACCCGCTCATCTGAGCCTACATCTTCACAGGAACCCAAAGGACCCAACGTCTGTACCTAGAGACAGAACGAGAAGTTAACTACAAGTTACAGTCTTTATAGTGTGAAAATCTGTCCTTGTGCTTCCACGGTCAGAGTTTCCTTTCCGAGCTGCAGCAGAGGGATAGTAACACAAAGAAGAAAATTTGTACTAAAGATTCCTACTTGATTAGAATTGATTGATTGAGTCTGAGTTAATCAATTCTAATAATTAATCTCTTCATGTCTGTATGGACAGCAGGATCAATTACAGTGACCAATTACCTCTCTCTCTCTCTCTATATGAGCATGTGAGTAATGTTCAAAGATGTGATGTCTAATGTGAACCTTTCCTTTTCTTTAACAGCTATACTGGCAATAAAAATGCCATATAAATGACATTACATAGTTTTTCAAACTTTATTTTTACTGAGAGTAATGCGCTCTCTGTGAGGAACGCCCTGCTGACACTCACACAGTGACACAGCTGGAAGTTGCCCAGCCCATCCACAGTCTGATCTGCTGAACACTGGAGCAGTTGGGGATTAAACTTCTAGTCACAAACCCCATTTCTCTGGACTTGGATGTGCAAATAAAGAAAAAAGGGACTGAAAAACAAAGGAACTAGTCAGGTGAAAGTTGCCCTGCGTCGCCTTTCTACTGTGTGGCTGTGTTAACTGTGATTGTCTGTGTCCAACAAAGACGGGAAAAATTGTTGGTTGACAGGTCAGGTCAACAGGATGTGAGGTTACAGGGAAACAGGAAGTACCACAGAGTTAATAACCTGATGACTGCTCTGATGGTTGTCGTAGTCTGGGCTGGGAGCCCATACTGGGCAGAGGGAAGAGCAAATGGGTCCCAAGCAAACGTTTACATCCTTTCTGTGTTTTGCCTTCCTTTAATGTTGTGAAGCATTTTAAGTGCACCGAAAAGTGCTTTAAACAATCCGCCTGTAAATAAACATATGCATAATATGGTGCACAAAAAACCCACGCCTGATGTTTATGGTGGGTTAAAGGATGCTGCTTTGCTCTGGATTTGGTTTCAGTTAGTTTTAACCAATTATTTGCTCAGTCTGTGTTTGAAACCTGGCTAGATTTGTAATATCAGCTGCTGCTCCAATGCAGATAGTGACCGTTTTTTTTAATACAGTCCCCCCTAGGACATCAGCAAGTCAGATAAAATCCCCAAAACAGAGACTATTTGGGTTGCATGAAGGAAAGTCTTTAAATGTATGCATCAGCATTTTAACAGCAAAATATGATGAACAGGAAAAAACCCTAGACTTGCAGCTGTAACCAGTGAAGCAGAGAAAGAACTTTTTCGGTTTGATATTTAGTACGAGATCTAAATTTGGAAAGTCCCAGAAATATCAACCAATATCTCTCATTTAATCTGAGGCTCTTCCCCTGACAAACCTTCCCCCTGTCCCTGCAATGTAACAGTCTGAGCAGTGTCAATCCACGGGTTAATGTTAATGTGCAGAGAGCAAAGCACTGCAGATTGGCACAATAGAGGTCAAAGTTGTTTGTTTCGACTGCTCAGTCGGTTAGTTCTAAGAGAAAATGAAGAGGGAAAGTAAAACAGAGACATAGGTCAGCAGTTCGTGAGCATCATCCTCACAACTGTGTGTGTGCGCGTGCTGCTCCCACTCACCCACACCACCAGCGGTGACTCCATGAAAGTGGCCAGCAACTCGGACAAAGTCACATCCATGGCGGCTACAAAGGGCTCCCGAGTCCGCGTATCAGTCACCAAACAATCATTAAGCCACCGGTCAATCAGTCGATATCCGCAGCAGGCTCGCGGTAGGTCTCAATGCAGGACAGAACAAAGCCCCCGCGAGGCATCGATTCCCCCCTGCACGAGCTTTCCCCTCTCTCACACCACTATTGTCTCGCGCTGTCCCGCTTCCCTAAACAATGGGTTTAAAATAAAAAAACAACTTAAATATGAATAAAAACTGTTCGAAATAGTTCATCAAACGCTCATATGCACCGCGGACTTAGTTACGTTGGTTTAGCGGGTAAATATCCAGTTTGTGCTCCGTCCGAAGAAACACTTGATCCAAACTTCGCAGGACAGTTGTTCGCGTTACCAAGGATACACGACTCGGACCGTAAAGCGGCGAAACCGCCGTGAAACAACAAAAGAAAAGTAAACAAAGTTGAAAATATTAAAATACACGTTCGGGGGAAACAGGGAGCGGTAAAATAGTTGTTTCCGTTGTTTGCTACATCTCCACCACGTCTCCCAACCGCTCTCCTCTCCATCAACCTGACTGAGACCAGAGGTAGAGAAGAATTGATTGACAGGAGTGATGACCAATCCGTTTACTGCAAGAAACACGACTCCCGCCCTCAGTGATAAATCAGCCAATTACAGTGCAGTCATTTCTGACGTCGCCGCCAGACTAACTCAACCAACCGAAGAGTTGAGACTGAACAAGATATTAAGCGTCCTAGTGAGTTTCCAAAATAAAATAAAAATCACTTTTCAGTTAGGTAATGTAGTGGGTGTTGGTAATAAATTAATGTTACGGTCTTATAAGGTTTGTCAGTGTTTTGCATACTCTTTTTTTACTTTTTGACACTAGACAACACACCAACAGATAGTTTACCAGATATGTGGCTAGGTGAAAATTACCTACACATTTAGCAAGCACAGATTTCAATAATAACACCTCACAGTGCTTAGCCATGAACAACAGACCTTTTTATCATAGCAGACATTTTTGCTGTCATAGTATTAAATGCACAGGTGTCACTAACATTACTATGGCTAGTTAAATGTTCCATTATTGTCAGTGAGCCAGTGTATTTTTTGGATCATGTTAATCTGAATGACATTGGAAGAACTTTCTTTCCGTAATGGGGTTTTGAAGATATTCTTGTTGCTTGCTATTGAGTTTAGGCAGGGTTAGGTCATTTAGAAAATAATTAATCTCCTTATCAGTAGCACAGCAAACTGATCTATAAAGCCAAGTGTAAAAAACTCTTTGATATTACTGGGCGTAGGTACCAAAGTTCCTGCTTGAGATTGTATTGCTGAAATTGTGGAATTTGCTTGTTTTTGTTTACTGTAACCGACTATAGTTTCCCTAATGTATCCCCTGACTTAAAGTGAGTTTGTCTTGCTCTAAACTAAGCACTGAAACTGAACATGTTCGCCGATCAGAACTGCAACCGTTGCTTGCTTGTGCTTGTCTGTGTAGTGAAAAAACACCTGACCAATCTGATCGCTACAGAATGTATCTGATTCTTATGATGATGTCAAATGAAATAGTCGTTCATGGTTATGTTCCTCATGTAACCAAACCCCATGAAAAAAAAGGCAAGTGCCTTCCCAGTTTATTCTATGAACTCTGGATGTCAGATGAAGCTGGTTTAAGTCTCTGTATGTAGTCAATCGCTTTCTCTGGGTTATCAAAGACGTGAGGAGCATTCCCATCCATGTAGCTCTTCAACAGTGCAGGGTAAATAATGCTGAAGTCCCCCTCCCCCCGTGTTTACAGTGTTTGAGTTTTTTAGGGTGACTTTTCCCTTTAAGCCAACACACGCATACTTTGCGGGTAAACCTCTTGCTCTGCCTTGAGACTCTCTGACTGCTCTTCAAACCGGCTGAAAATGAAAGGAAAGATGATCAGCTCAGCTCAAAAAACACACAAAGGCCAAATGCAAAGTAAGAGTAGGCCTGACTGGTGACATGAAATCAAATATGTGAGGAACCTGCACCAAACCACACAGCGGATTTATATGAGTAGATGTTGGTATTTGACTATGTGACAATTGTACTATTATGTCTTAAACATCTGTGGAAGGCCACTGGTTACCATCTATGTGAAATATTTAGTGAACACGCCATGTTTACTGACCTGTACAGAGGAAATTCATGGGAAGTTGGAGTGAGTTTTTTTATGCTGATATCAGTGCAGCGTGACGTGATGATATGTGGAGGAGTGAAGGATCAGACCAGGAGAATCTTTCTTTGGAAGACTCACACCCAGAGTGTGCTTTTGATTTGACATGATCAGACAGGAAACAGCAAGTTTACCAACTTCATATTGAGGACCAGACCAAACACTTCACTCCATGAAGGTAAAGTATTTCTGAGAAACAGAGCTTGTTCTCCCTGATGCTGGATCTAGGGGAGTGTGGCTTGGCAGTCCACTGAGACAACTGTCCCACTTCAAAGGTCACGCATGGCATCAATAATCTGGAGAACAGCGCCGCCTTGTGGCCTCTTTATATTACGTCAAAAAGCCATCCCACAGTAGACTGCTCAGCTTTTGCGGAAGCTACTGTGAAATGTAGTTTTTCCAAAGTTGAGTTATTTCGCACTGAATAAGGGGGTGGAATTGAAGAGGGCGGACCCTCCAATCCTATTGGTGCATTTTGAATTATGTTCAGTTTTACTCTACAGAATAATAACAGTGATATGGTGTCAGGTCTACTAGTTATTTCACTCTAGAGAGACAAGAAATAAAGTGATGCCATTTTACAGTGCTGTGAATTCAATGTACTTAAAATATATCTGGCTAAATGCCAATAATTACAGTTACCACCTGCATTATCCAGTAGGTCTGTATCGGTTAATTATTGCATGCTGTACATTTATGCTTCATTAGATTTATTTTATTTTATTGTTATGTACTGGCGACCTGTCCAGGTTGTACCCCGCCTTGCGCCCGATGTCAGCTGGGATTGGAATAGATTTCTATTCCAAAGTTAAGTTTCTGGGCTGGGTTAAAAAGATCATAGGTCTACAACCAAACAAATAGGGCACGTCCAGCACATGCAACATACATGTAGCTTATAATGATGAGCTGATAGCTAGCCGCACACAGCCTGTGGTGAACAGAGAGTGGCTGGACCATGGGCCTTTACATTAAAAGTTATAGAATTCATAAGTAAAAAGTACGGCTGTGTCCATCTCTTTCTGTTGGAGGTCACTGCCAACCAGATGATCCAGGTTGGCTGCTTGTATCTTGGATCTGTTGGAGGTGACAGTGTTCTTTTCTTCTACAATTCTTAACTAACGTATTCTTGCCGTTTGGAACAGTGTGAGCGACAAGAACTGGGGAACATCAGTTACAGTACATGATAACCAGTTTTGGTGTGGTGTTCCTCACTTAAGTCATCGAAGCCTGTTCAGTTGACTGATGAAAACCATGGGATGCGATTGAAAGCCCCAGAAAAGCTAGTACGTGGATTGTGTGGTTTGAAGTGAGATGCTACACTTCATACATGAACTTTCAGTCTCAATTGCTAGAAGCTGTTCCTTGCATGTGAACACCATGCCAAATTCCATTCAACTTTCAGGAGTTTTTACACATAACTTTCAGTCTGTCTTTAGAAAAAAACTGTCATTGAAGAAACCTTAAAAAAACAAAACAATGAGCCATGAGTCATTTTCTATCAATCATCTATTTATTTATTCATTGTGAATATTCATACAAAAAGCAAATTTTCTCAGGAAGAAGTGATGTCTGATAAACAAGAAGTGATATCGATTAACTTCACATTCAACACAGTTCATTTCACTCAGCCCCTCCTCCTCCTGGACCAGTGGCAGGGAGGTGAGGGAGGTGAAACCTGCAACTGGTGCATTCTGGACTTCATAAATCTATTTTAATATTACAAATATATAAATGCTCCACCCAGAATTAACAGTGATGTGGTGTCAGGTCTACTTCAGGTCATAATAATACTTCAGTCTTCAAAGACAGGCACAAACACACGTACATCCGTTCACACACACACACACACACACTAAATATATAATAAATTCAGCATCATGTGCCTATCAGGAGCACATCTACAAAGTACAACGTTCACGTTTCCGTTACCCTCTAAACAGTCAGGGCTCAGGCTGAGAGGTCGTTTCTACTCAAGTGTGATCAGACAGGACAGAAAGAGTCAGCTGACGTGATAGTCTGTCGTATGGCAGTCAGAAAAAACAGCCAGGAAATATCAAGTGCCATGTCCTTTATTTTAGTGTTTATTGCAATAATGTACACTTTAACAGACGAGCCAGTCAAGAAACCAGCCGTTCAACCAGTCAGTCAGTCAGTCGGTCGGTCAGTCAGTCAGTGTTCAGAAGGCTGCAGCTTCAGGCCATAAATCGCCGGACTCCCTTCAACAGGGGAAAGTCAGCGTCTAATCCACTGCTGCGGTGTGTTGTACAGAATGTGTGTGTGGCGGGGGGGGGGGCGCGTGTTCTTCATAGCAATAAATGTGGTGGCTCAGTGTGGACATACATTTTTACTTGACGTCTCCGTGTGTGAGACTTTCACGTTTACTCCTCACAGGGGCCTCATTTGTACACGTTTTGTGCTCGGGACCAACACCACGCCACGCCCGAGTTATTCAATAAAAAAATGAAGCTGCTTGAATACAAAATCAAATGCTTACAGTGATTCTCGGCACTGCAAAGAGCAAAAATAATTTGACTGTCGTAATATAAATATTTAAAATCATAATGGTTGAAATGATCACAGTGTAAAGTCGAAGGATGCATTATAGTTAAGACCTCACAATTCTGAGAAAGAATAACTCTTTAGGTGAAGCAGACAAAAAAAAAGTATTTTCCAGGTCCATATTTTGGTGACGATAAGAAAGACACCAGTTTCATATAAATATCACTGCTAAATAAAAACAGTATGGACCAGTAGGGACCATCCAAGATCAGTGTTTTTCAGGACAGTCGACGCACAAAAAGTTTATATTCATCAATACCAGTGACACCAGGTCAATACATTCTAGAAGATGCTGTGTATCTACTGTCTGCAGTGTGACAACGTTTCAGGGTCAACAGTAAGAAAAACTCAAATCTGAGATATGAAGAACATTTTGAGCATAAAGTCATAGTATTAATTAATGTTAAGATAAAAGCTATGTTGCGATTAGTTGTGCTGTTGTACAACTGTTGTTGTAATAAAGTTTTAGTTCCGGAGAAAATGTCATAAAATTACAAGAAAAAGTTTAATTATGAGAATGAAATTTTAGTTGTAATATTTTGAGATGGGGTCATAGTGTTACAGGAAAAATATCATTTCAAGAATAAAATGTTGTATGTTTTAAAATTTGTTAAATTAGTATAGAGAAAACAAGTCATAGTATTACAATTTTACTAGAACAATGTTGTAATATTTTGAGAAGAATCTATTACGAGAACTAAGTGTCCCATGCTATGAACACAGTCATAGAATTACGTCACAGACTTACAAGAAAAAGTCCTAATATGGGATTATGTTTTAATTTTACAAAAAAAGGGTAATATTTTTTTAATTAAGTTGTAAAATTAGATTTTTAATAAATTTATAACCAGCCATGGGAAACAGCTGATGCCAGTCTGTCAGCTTTTAAGTGTCAAACGAGGGAATATAGATGAGCTGAGGTTACAGGTTTAACCACTGAGCACCTTGATATGAATGAAATGACACCAATTACATTAAGACTTTGTTGAAATGATATGAGAGGAAGGCAGGCAGAATTTCATCGTAGTATACTACTGCTCTGCTGGTAACTGCTGGGAACTGCCAATGTCAGAGAAAAGTGAAACTGCAGTCCAAATCCATGTAATAGTAACTGTATAATATAAATATATGGACTGTCAGGACAACAAAACATGTAATCTATTTTATGGTGACATATATGTGCATTGTCTTCTCAAAATAACCACCTTTCCCCTAAAATATGACTTGATATATAAATACTATGACTTTTTTCTAGTGAAATTCTGAATGTTTCAAGTAAAACTGCAACTTTTGTAGTATTGTGACTTACAGCTAATTCTCACAGTAGTAAGCACTTTTCTTGTAAAATTACAGATTTCTTTCCGTAACATGATGACTTTTCCAACTCTCAAAATCTCAGATAACAGTGGCCCGACACTCCGCCGGAACTCTCACACAACATTTACGGTTCCAGTTTGTTAAATGTCTACAAATGTGCACTCTCAGACTGGCGTGTGTGGCTGCGTTTTCAGCGCAGCCAGGAGCAGGGCACCCACTGGGGTTCAGTGTCCAGTTTGTTGATGAGTCGTAGCAGCTCGTTATAGGCTTTGTCCTGGTCCGTGTTGACGATGACAGCATCGAACAGGTGACCGCAGCTCTGCTCCATCTCCCGGGCTTTCTCGATGATGTCCCGCAGCTCCTCGGGCTGTACACGCGCGCGACACACACACACACACACACACACACACAAAAGCATTACTTAGCTTTTTAGAGATGTAAACACCAGTGATATTTATCTCTGACCGAGTGTAAACAAAGAGTGTAGTCAGTTAGATAGGAACCTTGGGGTTCTTGTTGTTTTTAGCCAATAGGGCCCGGAGTCTTTCCTGGGATGGCGGAGCTATGAAGATGATGTAAGGCTTCAAGTCTGAACTCCTCAACACCTTTAGAGCCTGTACACACAAACACACGTAAGTTAGGATTCAACCACCAGCTGTTGAACTTCTGTTCTGTAGTGGAAAGATTCTCTCTCTGCCGTGTGTGTGTGTGTGTGTGTGTGTGTGTACCAACCTGTGTGTGCAGACAGAGCACACAGATTTTTCCAGTGTTGATGACCTGTCTCACCGAGTCTGTACTTGTCCCGTACAGGTTCTTCTCAAACTCACCAGACTCGATCAGCTTTGCTGGGAAAAACACAGGAGGGGAAATGTCATTTGTCACATTTGATGGATGTGCTGGCAACTACTTGTAATGTAACATTTCATTTTCTCCTTCCAGTCTGAAATTGATACTTTATCCAACCTTTGGACCCTGGGATGGTTTTCCACTCACTTTCGTTTAGGGCTGAAACGATTTATCCATTAATTTGATTACTAAAAAGCATCGACACAAATCCTTTGTATCGATGCTTCGTTTGATCCATATAACTATATAGCACGGTGCTTACGCTGTGATCAGGTGAACACGACGTGATTATGGTGGCGCTGTTTGCAAAGAGCAGGAAGAGAGAGAAAATAGCGAGGGACAAAGAAGAAAGTGTCCAAAACAAACAACCCTGTAATGTTACAGTCTGTCCTCCGGAAAACAAAACTAACGTAGCCTACCCTAACAGCACGACGGCCCTGATCAGAAAGCACCCGGTCTGGCATCAAGTCCACGGAGAGGCAAGCAAAAGTACTTCTTATACGAGTACTCAATGAATCGATGAAAACAAATAAGTAGAATACTCGATTACTAAAATCCTTGTTAGCTGCAGCCCTACTTTAGTTACAGGCTTGCGATACTGTAACTACATGTCGGCAGGCCGTTACTGTTTTTCCCCAGCCTTAACGGAAACATACATGAAAGTTTGAAATAGCTTATAAAAAGAAATTAACACAATATAAAACTGTTTGGGTCCTTCAACATTTATGTCCACAGGTTTTTCACAAACAATCAGTCTGTACATTAGTAATGTAAATCCGTAGATAAACGGGTGAATGGATAGGTCAGTACTAAATGCTAATAATAATAATATTGCTGGATTTTGTTGCCCCTTTCAGTTTTGGATCAACAGCTGACATCGTCCTGTGTGTGATGTAAACAGGGAGTAAAACCCCTTTTCTTAATTTACTTTAAGCTTGAGAATTATATCGGGGTATTCAGTGATCTTACCTGCGGCCAGCTCTGCCTCAAAGGTCTGACGAGACACAAAGTGGTAGTCTCGGCCACTCATCTCACCTTCTCGCCGGCTCCGCGTGGTGTCTGCAACACAGACACACACACACACACAGGCTAGTATTTCCACAAACACATAAAAGCATATGCACACAGTGTACAGCGCGTGTGTTTGTAGGTCTTACGAGGCACAGCTCCAGCGAAGCGTTCTGGTTGGTTATTGAGCAGTCTCTGCCTGAGCTCCGCCTGCCCGCAGCTGGGCGGGCCAATCAATGCAATCGGACGCTTTCTATTGGCAGGCTGGTGGTACAGAGCCATCTCCTCATAGGTGAGAACGTCATCATTATCAATATCTGGGCCAATAGAAACACAATGAAAAAGTTATAATAAGGTCCAAAGGAAAACCCGTAGGAAGGCAGGTTAGATGGAGAAGGTGAGGATGTCAAAGAATAGAGGTAAAATAAAAAGGAAAACAAACAGGAAAGCTAGGAGCTAGGAGAGCTAGAACGTATGGAGAGAGGAAACGACAACTATGCTGACATATCAATACATAGACAAGACATATTAATCCTGATGTAGGCCAGCAAGTCAGTAATAAATATTTGATCTTAATTGTTTAGAACAACAAAAGAATAACAAATATATCTTAGTACAGGGTATATACACAGGAATCCTGAAGTAAAATTCAACACCTTTTTAAGACCTTTTCAAGACGGTTTCAACATATTTTAAGACTGCCGCGCCACTTTGAGCTATAACGATTAAATCAGCCACACACCTTTAAAAGGGATATTTTTGAAGTTTTAAAAGGAATTCAAGTATATTTATAACCTTTATTTATTGCCTATATGTCATCAGGTTGTAACGCCACCTAAAAATTGAGGCATTCACCAACTTTCCCAGTTGCCTATAACAGCCTGTATGGGCCTATTGTTCTCTATGTGAAGGGCTGGTCAGATTTCCTGCGAAAAGCAACTGTCTTACATAAGCTGTGACGTTTATGTACACAATATTACAGCAAATCATGTGAAACGCAGTGTAATTTTGTGTTTTAGCTGATTTAAACTAGATAATGTGAGCTTGCCCGCAATGATATGTGTGATAACTTTCACCGACCACTTGATCAATACAACAAAATTCAAATAGGGCAGGAGGGAACAAAGATGAAGAGAATAAACTGAGTGATGAAGAACCTTAGTATAATATTATAACATTAAGTTAAAAGTACATTGTTAACGTAATAGTAAACTGTAAGTTTGATATTAATATATTCATTATGTTCAATATAATAGTATATAACTTACCACAATAATTCAAATTACAGCTGTTTAAGTTTGGGGTTGTTTTTTATTCATTAACTTTGTGCAAGAAAAATGCTCCAGGCTACCTGATAACCAACCTTGATTTCGGGCAGGCTACTAACTCGTCAATAATCATAACCATTTATGCAGAACAATGAGTTCAACATTTATAAAGTTTGTTGCAGCACATCAAACTTTGTCTTTTTTTTTTTTTAAATCCCCCTCCATCCAGTGATTGATCTGTTCACAAAAAGTGACACCGACGATACCATCGGCTTCATGAGAAGTTCAACGTGTTTCAATAAAAGGCAGAGATTTAGCTAAATAGCCAAACGTTAGCCAAACCCACACGCTCCTTGAATTTTCCCTGTTGTCTTCTGTCTTACCGATTCCGCTGCTGGCGGCGCATCTCGCTCTTGTTTTACTTGTAAATCATTTTCCGATTCGCACGGATCTATTTTTTGGAGCATTTAAGAGTGAAATAGGCGCTCGGTGGATCCCCGCGCCTAACGTTACAGAAAGGAATCGCAGTCGCTTCTCTCTGCCTGTCTAGTATTTTTGGCTACGCATTATAAATAGATACGTTCACCTACACTTTTAGCAAACAAACTTTTGGACAAACAGGATTTTCATATTGAAAAAAATATCTTCAAATTTTAATACCTTGTTAAATGGCAATTAAGACTTTTTAATTTTCGCAAAATTGACTTGTTACCTTTTAAGACTTTTTAAGACCCCGCGGACACCCTGTAGTAATGTAGTGATGTATTTAGCCTTTATGAATGGAAATGTCATCAGGCCTGTGTAGAGGGTAGATTGTACACGTTCTCTTATCTTTCTCTCTTGTTAGCACAGCAAATGCTTCCTGGATATAGGACTCTCACTCAGGAGCCTATTCTATTTATTACTTCCTTTATACTATAGCGGATATGATCATGTAGCAACTATTCTAAATTTTAGACTAAAAAGATACTAAAATAAGAAGCATAATGCTGTTTGGAGATAGATAAGATAAGAAAAGATACTTTAATGTCCCCGAAGGGAAATTTGTTTTGGACTCTGTCCATTCTGCAGCAAGACAACACAAAATACAGAAATAAAGAATCTCTCAACACATATTCTCATGCAACACAACACATGCTGTCATATACACTATATAGACAGTTACCTATATAGTAGAACACTGACTCTTTCTTCCAATGCCAGTTTTGACCGAACAACCCTTTTGGCTGCATTCCACGCAATGTAGCACAACCCTTGCACAATGTGATATTGCACACCCCAAATAGCCTACGTACTGCACAAATAACATACGTAGAAATCCGTAGTCCATTAAACAGTCCCTCAAGGTTGTTGTCGTCGCAACTACTAACACAAATTCAACTAATCACTGTGAATTCGGTGTGACTTGCAATTTTGACCAATCATTGCAACTTTTCTGCAAATGTCATTTCCCGCAAAACGGTGTCACACGTCGGCAATCTCAGTGAGGCATTTTAGAGCGCAACAATCACTAAAAAGCCCTAAATAGAAAATGTGATGTGATTCACCTCACAGCTGGTTTTCCGTGACTACACTTTCATGCAGACATGTGTCTACAAGTGCTGGCAGTTTATATGCACATGAAAGTTGTGACACAATTACATTTGATAACAGACTCACAGAAAGACAGGCAAAACAGGCCATACCATCATTCCTGTGAGCATTGTACAAAGGCTTCTTTCTCTTCCTCTTGTTCTTCTTCGCACACCACAGCTTCCCTGTAGACAATTTAAAATACATGTTTGAGCTACAAGGCTTATTGCCTTTAATGTATAGAAACACACAAATGTTACTTTACACACATCTTTCACTTGGAATTTATGTATGTGTGGGTGTGGAAAAAACACACACAAAATGGTGTCCTGTGAGTTAGCCAAACTATAAGGTTAAACTGGCTGTTTACAGTCAGCAGGTTCTAGTGTAGAGAGCAGAGGAACTGACCAGACTTCTCAGGCTCCTTGTCTTCTTCGATGGTCTGCTTCATGGCTTCTCTCTGCTGCTGGAAACTCTTCCCTGTGGGAAAAAAAAATTGGGGGATATGAGGGAAAACAACCAGCAGTCATATCATGGAGTACAGAGTGGAACAAAAGCTTATACAGCGGAATGTCACAGCTACCCATCTATTGCATTTGCCCCCAAGAGTTTGACTAAGCAGTCTTTAAATGCCCCAACAAAGAGCTCCGACAAAAGACTCCAGCCACAGAGACAGACACACAGTAGTACCTGGTACCAGTCCAGCTAGCGGCTGGTTATCCTCATCTCCGTCCCTGTAAGCCTGCCACCAGTTGGGGTCTGACTGGCTGATAATGTGGAGAATATCTCCTTTCTGGAAGGACAAGCCCAGCTCTCTGCACGGCACATAGGGGTCATCCGACGGGTCATAGTCGAAATGTGCCTTCACATGGGTCTGGAGGAAGACGGACAAATTCATGAGACTAGACAGGACGGCGTACATCTCTAGCCGGAAACATTTCGAATCTGTACTTTTTGCTTTTATTCAGGACTCCGAACTCACCACAGACTCTTTGACAGGAGGGGGTTTGCTTTGAGTGCAGGGAATAAGCACAAAAGTCAGGAGCCCGTGCATGTCCGCCTGAGACACACACACACACACAGAAAATAAAGCAGTTATTTATCAGCATTAAGTTACTCTTACTTAAATTGTGCATTTAACCTTAAGACTGCCTCATCGTTGCTGTTGTACCCACTGTAGTGAACGTATACTGCTATCAATATAAAGGAAACTACACAAGAAATGATCATCTTAACACAAATCAGTGGCAAGGAGGTACAATGTACAAGTAGGACAGGAAACATTAAAAAAAGCTATAAATGAATGTTAGCACTTGGAATAGTAAACTGTATTATAATTACTGAAAATGAAATACAAAATGACCAATCGTTCTGTGGTGGTATTTATCACTTACACAAAGAAGTGTATTAACTATGAGCCCAAGGGTATACTTACAAGAATATCAAAGACTTGGTTGACATCTTTCCCTCTGATCTCTATGCCATTTATCTCCAATATTTCATCTCCTTCTGATAAAAGTCCACTCCGTTCAGCTGCTCCGCCTCGAACAATACGACTGATCACCACACTGTCCATTTCATTACGAACAGTCGCCCCCTACAGAAATCACAGAATGATGGACAAATAGTGACATCAATTACAGGATATAAGCCGAAGGAAGAAAAAGCTAGTGCTATGCTGAAGACAATAGAGATCAAATTATTTACAGACATGAAATATAGTCCACTGATCGTAAAGGAAAGTTTAAAATGCTTTGCAGAGAGCAAAAAACAAAGCATAATTTTCAAAACCAGCCAAAGAACGTGTTTTTCAGAGTTATTTTCACTTCAGCTACTGCTGACATTTCCCATATCCCATGATTCTTAGCCACTGAAGTGCTAAAGCTTCAAAGCCTTACGGGAGTCACAGCTGCTGATAGAGCTGGGGGTAACGTGACCTCTGTAATCCATATCACGATTACTTGTCACACCACACTTGGTAATGATAAATGAAACTATGTTTTAAAAAATTCTAGTAGAGTGTTTAGTAATTCTTTTCACTGAACAATAAACAGAAAATCATTATAATGACTCTGGGAGACATTTATTGAGACACATGTTTTATACATTTAAACCTTTGTTTGCTAAAATAAAAAAAATCATTGTAATCTATTTTCCAACAGTATTTGTATTTTGCTTACATCAAATCCACGGTTTGGTTCATACCTCCATCTTGGGTTAATTAGTCAAAGTTGCAGGCATGATCACTCAGTCATGACTTGACCAAAATAGTCACATGACACACAGATGACAATAAAATTGGTTGAAGGTGTAATAGTTACAAAATATAAGCCTACAGCGTGCTTAGAGCTACAAAATGTCAGACTGAAATACATTACTTTCAGTGGATTTTCTTCAAAGGTGAAGAAACTCACACAATGCTTTTGCATATCTAACCAAAATAATCCGTGTTTGATTTCTGTAAAATTAGAAGGCATTCAAAGCCTGCTAGCCAGTATAGTAGATGCACCTTTAGCCTGGAATAAGACTTAGCGGATTAATGGAAGGGGTTGTTTATTAATCTGTCCTTTACTTATACACACTTATCCAGTGCAGAGTCAGGGAGCAGTTAAAGCTGATTCCAGTTCACACTGGCGAAGGGGCAGGTGGAACCCTGGACATCACAGAGCTGCAATATACGGACATACTATCACTCACACTAACGGGTAATTCATAGTCTCCTATTAAACTAACTGGACTGTGGGAGGAAACCAGAGCACCTGGAGGAAACCCAAGCAGGCAGTGGAAAAACATGCAAACTCCACACCCCAGTCACCCCTCCATGAGCAATAACACTGAGCAATTAAAGCTAGCTGAATAAAAGCTAAAAGTGGAAGTGTGGTAGGATGTCAGCTCTCAATGTAACGGCAGTCTCCTTAATCTTGAGCGAGTGAGTGTTGGTCTTACCAGTGGTATGTCTTGGGCTTTCTCTATGCGAACTATCTTGACAGTCTCTCCTCCCCACTGGGCCAGCGTTTCTCCTTGGGTGGGCAGCGGCTCAGGCTGCATTTCCCTCTCTGCAATGCTGTCATGGGCCAGGAGCAATGACTGCAAAACACACACGCACACATACAACTCAGCTATGGGATCAGAGCAGTGACCACCACTACGGAATTCTTTTGTTTATTTGCCAATACAGCTGTGTGTGTGTGTCTCTACCTGAATGTGTATGTCTGACAGCAGGCTGTCGAGTTCAAGTCCCTCTTTGTTCTGACTTGGCTGGATGAGATTCCTGACCTGAAACCATGGCAACATAAAACATAACTGTATCATCATGAGAAATATTACCACAACTAATATATATTATTCCTGTAGCTACTGCGGACATTACGGAGCATAACACAGAATGCACTAGGAGAGTTCAGTGTTATCGTAATGATAGAAACAATGGTAAAGACCCAAAATTAATAAACAGGATTTATCTTTCTGCAATCAAATAAAAAAGTCAAACAGTTAAGTAATTAGTTGATGCACTGATCAGTCAGTCCACCAGTCAGTTGAGTGGCTTGCTTGCTTGAGTCATTTTCAGTAAATGATTATAATATATATATATTATATCGACAATAACGGTGGCCCGATGGCCCAGGGACTGGAAAAAGTAGCAACTCACTGGCCCGATCAGGCCAGTACAAAACATTAGTATTAAAAAAATGAAAACGAAACAATTGCATAAGAAACTCAACATCCCGCAGCTGTTTTGCAGCTCTTGGCGCGCACCGTTGGCAAATCATGACTTGTAGTGAGGAGACGAGTGGTTATCAAATGTTATTTCTCAATCAAGCGGCAAACCTCTGAAGTCTGAAAGTGAAACCATGGAGACGGAACATAACCCCGCATTCTCTCTAACGGCATGTTAGTGTGTTTTAGGGATGCACCGAAAGGAAAATTCTTGGCCGAATCCAAAACCAAATAATGAAAGAAATTGCACATTTTTCCCCATTTATTTTGCCTTTTTTTTTTTTTTTTTTTTTTTAAAGCATTGCATGAATTAAATAGTCAAAATGTGCTTTTTACTCAGAGTTTCCCACAGGATTTGGAGAGACCATGGTGGATGGGTCCGAGACCTAAGCGGGTCCGATAAAGTAAATTACATGCAACCATTTACTTTTAATGTACACATGTAATATGTTTTATACTTTCTGTGAATATAATCCAATTAATCTTATTTCCATCCTGTATACACACCTTATTTTGAAACCCGGACGTTGTCACGTGTGTTTCCTCGCGCTAAATTCATCAAGTCCGACGCGGTTTGATAAATAATGTTGGATGTGGTTCTCATATGGCGTAACATGAAGTCTTCACAGCCTCTCTTCAGGTAGGACTCTCATACTGCAGCACTTGTCTTTGTAAAGAGACAAACTGACAGGATAAAGTTGCTAACCTGCCTGTCAGCTCGCTCTGGTTACCATAAAAGGCTTGAATATGTGTGCACTCCAAATTTAGGTGCGGCTAGCTTAATTGCCTTCTCACAAACGAGTGACAGAAACACTCAAAGCGGGTCAGACCGTTTGTTGCCTTTTCTATAAAGTCAGCCACAGATGGAGTGGATGTGCTAGGAGACAATTCAGCAGAAGAGTGTCTGCAAACAGCAATTTTTGCATCTTTCTCAGACACTTCAAAATGCTTCCACACTGCTGACATGTCAACCTAATTGTTCGGTAAAATTTCTTCTGTCTTTTGGCTTATTAGGCCTTATTATTTTGCTATTTTCGGCCGATACATTTCGGTGGCTGAACATTCAGTGCATCCCTAGTATGCTTTGTTTTAAAAGTAAATTGATTGTTAACTCCTAACTTTGTATTTTTATCATTTTAAATGATTACATTTTGGTTTAATTTTTTTTATTTCCAGGATGTAGGCTATTTAATGAACGATTAAACATGAATAAAATAACTTCCAAGTTTTTAGTTTTGTTGTAACACTGCTAAATTACAACTTTTGGAGGGAGGGACAGTAAAAATTGTCTTGGGGCCAGTAAGTTTCAAACCCACTGGCCTGGTGGGGCCAAGTTGCAAAAAAGTTTAAAGTTGATTATATTTACAGCCAAATTCCTACCTATCATTTAAAGCTTGGCTCAGATTACAAGAAATTAGTTTATTCCCTATTCATTATAATCAAAGGAGTAATCTGGTCTGGGGCCTACTGGCAGGACAGTAAGGGCCAAAAAACTGGGATGCAGGCCCATCATGGGAAGACAAATAAACAAGGAAGAAGAATTGAAAGGACAACTACAAGGGCGGTTAGGGTAATAAGGAATAACAATGTATTTAGCTAACATGGAGTATTAAAATGGGACAGGAACCATCTACGCTCTAAATTATACATCTTCAGCTATTTACTAATATCATCATGTCATGAAATCTGTGAAATTTGTCCCTAATGGGTAAAAAGGGTAAGGATTTAAAGACGTTTCACTCTCCACTTGGCCTAATACAACCTAAAACTATGAATAATACTTGAACTATGGTAAGGCATTTAGAGTATATAAAATTGTCTTGCCCATTGTGGCTGTTTGTATTTTTGTCATTTCTTTTCCACTCCATTAACAATGACAAAGGGGGTTTCTGGGAATACAGTATGAAATAAAAGCTTTTGTTCCTATAAAGCCAAATGCAGGGCAGGGGGCGGAGATGCCCACATGGAGCAGAAATAGTGCTGCTTCTTTAATGAGATTCCACTGAAATGAGCCATGAATAGCTCTTATGGTGAGCCAACTCAACACTGTGGCAAAAAAGTAATTGCAGCACTGATCGGACAAGCGTACTGGTAAGCTGGCTTCTCTTAAAGTGGTTATCATCAACCTGGTGTCATCTCATAGTCAAAAAAATCCAACTTTATAGAGTTAGATTCTGCTTTAAAACATTTCCGTCAGTCTTTGGCTCTGTCCTTCTGACAAATTAAATGCAGTTTGAGCCAAAACTGACATTGGTACCACATATTAAACTGGCAGTTTATTTAAAAATATGATCACAAAATAAAAGAGTTGGCGAACTGGAATGCGTGTATTTGCAAAAGTGTGTGTGTGCCTGTGTGTGGACACGCACATACTGTAAGTGTTAGTCTTTCAGCTCTAATTGATGCTTAACAGAGCCGCTCTGTCTCCAACCTCGTTATTACACACTCGCTGACACGGACTGTTACTGTGTGTGCGATTGTGTTTTTGTTAGCATTCTGTCAGATGACCACGATCCTACCTCCATGGCCAGCTGAAGTGCCTGCTGTGTGTGTGGGTATGGAGGAGAGGGTCGGTGCATGCTGGAGGACACTGCATTATGGATCTTCAGCGCTGACTGGAAATCAGACTAAATGGGGGAAAAGAAAGCATGTTCTGTCAGATTCCACTCAACTGGAGCTCACACATGAAGTATATGCATGCCCTCCTTTAACATAACTCCCTGTTTTTACATTGTTTAAAAGTTTTTCCAATTGCTGTTGTTAAACTGCCAGAAAATCTACTTGATCATTTACTACAGGGTAGTTAGGATGAGCACTGAATTATGACCCCAATTTCAGTAATGGTTTTGAAGGCTTATAAGACAAAACACCAGGTTTGGTTTCAGTGTAGCCCAACTCACAATTAAGTTGTTTTTGTGTTTCTGTTGTCAGACACCTGAACAAGCATAATAACCAGTGACTGATCTAAGCTCATAAACGCTACCTGTTAACCAACAGTAATTCACATGCTGCTGCAGTGGGACGTTGTTATTTAATTTTCACAAAGTTGTCTGAAAAAATAATCCTAAATACAGGTTCATGACAACAGCTTTGCAGTGTGGTCAGCTAAAATGCAGGGCTGGAGTTAACGATTATTGTCATTATCAATTAGTCATCGTCTATAAATGAAAACAGAAAACTGTGAAAAATGCTCATTATGATGTCACATAAGGTGACTTCTTCACGTAACTTGTTTTATCCAACCAACAGTCTAAAAACTAAAGATATTCAATATACGACATATACGACGTAATTTGAGAAGCTTGAATCAGAAAGTTTTTGGCATTTTTGCTTGAAAAATTACTATTAATGGATTATCAAAACATTGCCGGTGATCAAATAATCAAGTGGTTGGACTAAACAAAAAAAGACCAAACAGCAGCAACACTGCTAGAATAATTTTGTTCTGAGTCATTATTTTTGCGTTGATTGCAAATTATATTTTCACAGTTTGATTGATTGGGGTGATGTAAATCTTTTCTTTTGGTTTATAAATTGAAGTCAAATTAATGTTCTGGGCAATTATTTTTCTATTGTGTTAAATCAGATGATAATCAGCTGTGCTAGAAGGGTGGGGTGGGACAGAGTCTCGACTTCTTCAGCAAACATGTAGGAAAGGTGTGTAGAAAGGGGAATTGATACAGACTTTCAATTTTTATTTATTTATATACTTTAGATGTGTTTAGCGGCTGCAGTGTTGTGATTTGGACTGTTTACATGTGACTCAAGAAGAGGAGCCCTGTTAAAGTGGCACAGCTTAAGTTCAATGGCCACAATAGTCGAATTGTCCAGTCTGGCCTTTAGTTGTGGAATCACGTGTCTGTGTGTGTGGTAGCTCCGCATTAATATTGGGAAGGTGCACATTACACACTGTAACTTACACTGTACATTTACAGCTAAACTGAGGCTTATTGTTTACCATTTTCTCTCTGCTCGCCTGGCATTCACCAATCTTCTGCAGAGTTGTACCCAACGAGAACTGCATGCACCTTGCGGTTCCTCGCGGGTATATTCCAAGTACTGTTTAAAAATGATATAATCGCTCTATAATTCTTTGTGTGGTTTATCAGTGGTGACAGATGATTCAAACGTCCCGTAAGGTGCACACACAACTCCGGTGCAGCTGATACTCCATCTCTCTTTCTCCCCTACCACACACACATAACATGCTCTGCCCACACATGAACACTGACCCCCTCTTTCTTAATGGTTAGGGTTACAATTTTGGATTTATTCACACACTTTTAAGATTCATTAAAAAGCTTCTTTCTTTTCACATGTTTATTTATAGCATTATATGTTGATATTTATATCATAACAGGCTGTATATTAACTTTTGGGGAGAAAACCAACTATGTAAAATCAGACATTGAGCACCACCACGTAGCCAAAATGGTATGATCCTCATTTCATTACTCTTCTGCGATGATTCTATCGAAACATCGAATCTTCGACTACTTGGGGCCACCTCTACAGGCCACACTCAATTACTGTTGGCTTTGGGCATAAAAATATGCAATTTAAGAAGATTTAATATCAGTAGCTTCACTTCCAAAAACATCTGAATGGTCAATCTTTAGCATCCAGCCTCCTCTACCCATACTGAAGCCTTCATTCCAAATGTGGGAATCTAGTGCGGCTCCTGTTGTGATGGATGCTCCAGCTCAGACAGCAGTGACAACACTGCTCACTCTGTAAATCGCTTGTACTTTATAAAGTCTTGAAAAATACCACAATTACATCTTGACTCAAAGCTCTTTCCATCCAATTCCCTTTATTATTATATATATATTACCTTGTTTAGTAGTGCAAGAACCAGTTCTATGTCATTTTGACTCTGCTGGTCAGACAAGCAGCCCTGGACCTGCTTCAGTGACAGCAGCAACTCCTCCAACTCTGCAAGAAAAACAAATGCATTCACATTACTAACCACTGACTTTTACATGTAAACCCACACAAGACAAAAGCTGAAAAAAGGCTCAAAAGTTGAGATTTACTTTACTATCAGATGAGGGTAGAAGGACAGCCTGCTAGTCCTGGCTTCAGATTAATGTGTTTGTGAGAGACTTTTGTTCTATGTTGTGTGCTCCTGTATGTGAGTCAACATTGCCACCCCTAACACAGTTTTAATTAAGTCGCCCTCAAGTCCTTTTCTCCCTCCCTGAGGAATTCCCTCCCTGATGGCAGACATGTTTCCCTTACATTCCTTTCCCAGCCAGCTTTCTCTCTCCCTCCATCTCTTTAGTTTCACCCTCCCTTTCTTTTCCCCTCTTCTTCTTCTCCTCTCCCTCATTTCAAATTTTAGTGATCTTTCAAATCTTTACTTCTCTCATTTCTTTCCTTTCTGTCTGAGAGCTTCACTACACCAGTGACCTGCAGTTCTCCTCTCCTCTATGTGTATGTGTGTGCACATGTGTGTGCACATGTTTTTACCCAGCAGTGCGTGTGTGTGCTGGCTGCCGAGTGCTAGCTGCTGCGGTGTGTATGTGTCTTGCAGGAATGTGGGGTTGTCGATGCCGATGTTGGGATGCTGGGAGAGCTTCCTGAGTCTGATCGAGGCGTTCAGGTCCAGCTGCCGACCCTCCTCCTCTCTACGGCGACGAAGATCCTCCTGACACACAAATAAATGCATCATAGATAGAATTATGACTGAAATGTTCATGGTTCATGTGAGAGGAGGTTTTTTAAAAGGTTTCTCAGTTTGTCTTCCACCATCCAGCCTCTCTACTTTGTTTTTGTACATGTTCGCTGTGTGAGTCTAGGTGATCACAGAGTGATTTTTTCTTGCAGACTTGGCTGAGAGACATGGCAGACTATACACTGGCCCCTGACCAATTGGCTGTTTTGTGTTGCATTATGGGAAATGTAGGAGCAGTTTATCTCTAATGTATATACTGACATATCACTGGGTAGGGATTGTGACATAGCACACATGTCTTTTAATTGTATTTATTTTCCATTCTTGTTTTGAACTAGTTTAGCTTTTAAGAAAAGCTTGGTTGACCTGAGGTGTATGATTTGTTGCAGTTTCGACAATGAGTAAAATAAGCAAGTGTGTGTGTGTTACACATACCTGGTGCTGGCGTATCCTCTCCAGCTGTGCTGATCTTCGGAGCGGTAGCGTCCGACTCCCCAGCTCTCCTGGACAGTCGATGGCCATTTCCCGGTGCTGCTGTCCTGCCCTCAGCTCTTCATCTCCTCCTCCTCCTCCTCCACCACCTCCTCCACCACTTCCTCCTCCCTCCGCAGCAACATGGCCGTTCAAATGGGAGGTTGTCATCCCAAACACACACCAAGAGTCAAAAGTGGATGTGTTTGTGTGGATTCCAGGGATGTTTAAGCATGTATTTCTCTATATGAGGCAAGACTAGGAGGGCAGCTCAGTGAACAGGGGGGCCATGACACCTTCACCTGTGGGTAAAGCAGTAAAATGATGTCATGAATGTAGTTTGACTGGTGACAATCTGCATCTCAACATTCCTCCAACACGGATTAGCAAGTAAACTATTAGGGTTGGTCGATGTCTACTACTTGGTAGCCTATGACATTACAAGTCGCAGTGGATATTTTACAAGCACAGACCAGGTAAAGCGGCAGTGAACACACAGGGTGCAGATGTTGGTTTCGGTTGTTTGATAGGCTGCGTCGTTAACAAGCCCACAAGCGGCTCACCTGCTGTCGTGATAACGGATCGCGGGTGGAAAAATACGGAAAAAAGACGAGTTCTGTGTTTTTCGGGCGACTTTATAAAACATACTGCTGATGGAGAAAGTGGAGCAGACTGGCATCGTCTATCGGCCCAACCCTATACACCATCAGACCCAGGTCACGTGAACAGTGTTAATTTACCTTTGGCTAGAGTTGGGTACCGTTCGTATTTGAAGAGATACTGGTACCTGAAATTCAGTACTGGTACCCAAAGGTCCAAAGTCCAAAGTCCTCAATTTCAAAACTGACATATTTACAACATTTTACAAAACAAATGAACAAGTATTTACTTAAATAAATAAAGTCATTTTATTACACAACATTCTGGGAACTCCCGATATGTCAAGAAACACAAGCAATCAGATGATCAGACACGTTGCAAACAAGATGTGCAGCCTGACTGTCTAACACTTGTCTAATACTCACACTAGGCAACCCGTACCGTGCCCGAGCACATTTAACCCCCAAAGTCCAGTTCGTACATGAATTTGTTTTTTCAAAAGAGTAATGACGTAAACGTGCTCAGGCTCAGATCGTTAGGCGCAATATGAGCGCGGGCCAGCAGGGACAGGGGACAATCGTGCTCGGGCACCTCAAGGAAACCCAGCTTAGTGTGAGTATGCCCTAAAACACTTTATTGGAGGTAAAACGTTTTAGAAAAATTTGAAATTAAACAAATTTGGCAGAAACAGCTGAAAGTAGGAAAAGCACAGGTGCTACATTAACAAGTGCTCCCTTTTATTCAAGTGTCCTAGTAAGCCATGGCAGTATTTTCTCTAGAACATTAAACGTTTATAACAAAATAAAGTTCAATCAATGTTAAAGTTTGGAAAATATATTGGTAGTTATTATTTATTAAGAATTTAACAGTATAAAACACAGCTAATCTCTTATCGGGACTGTGTTGGTGTGGTTTGATCAGATGTGGTAGGAAGAGACATTGTGACTTGTTGTGATCACTTTTTCCAAACTCAGCCCCATCCCATTTCAAACTTTTGAGAAAAACACAATACAGATATTTCTCATTAGTAATACCCAAAACAGTTCCAACTTTGGTTTAAAGGTTTGATCCCATTGTTCATGGAAAGGAAATTATTGCTACAGAACCCTACTTGTCCAAATTGTAATAAACCAGAAAGATCCTTTAAAGGCTACCGATCTGGTGGACTGACTGCCAGTTTATAAACCATGACTAGTTTACTGGTTTAGTGAGTGACTCATTTACTGTGTGTCCTAACTGGTTTGACTGCCTGGATGATGACAGAACAGTCTAGTTACTGCTGGTTCACAACCTAACCTAATTATTGTACTGAATGAGCAACTAGTTTACTGTCTGGCGGTACACCATGGAAGATGACTTGGCTGTGTTAGGGTGACTGACGGATTCATTGGTACACTGACTTACAGAATACTTAAAACACTAGAAGATTCATGGCCCAGTCATTTCTACCTCTGTTTCTTTAACAGTCCAGAGACAACATCATCATCACGGCCCCCACTCGCCACACAAAACCAAAACCATGACAACAGCTTCGTCAACATGTGGGTGGTCCCCCGCGCACGCGCACACACACACACACACACACACACACACACACACACAGAGGATTACTGTGTAGTAGGGGTGTATTCGTCCCAAACTGCCATCTGACCCAAATGAAAGACCAGGGGCCTCATTACAGAAACGTTTTGTTTGAAATGATGGGGAACAAAATGAACACCAAAATATTATGACTGAAAGGCTACTCAAACGGTATGATGATGCTTTAAATTCCTGGTTTTATGTATTAAAAGAGGTGGTATTAGGCTTTTTGGCTTTTCCCCTCTCCTTTATTGAGTTATATATCTTTTTTGTGCATGTAACAGGTTTGCAAAGTGAAAAAACCAGTCCAAAAAAAGTCCAGCCCAAAGGGAGTTCCCATCTCGCACAGAAAACTCTGCTCTGAACCGCTTGAAAACAGCTCGTTTGTGGTTCAGCCCTTCACTTCCTTTACTTGTGACCTCACAATGAAAACGCGTCATAAAGCTTGCCAAGCGGCTAGCGGAGGCCCTTTGGCTCGACTCGCCTTTGTTTGGTTTTCCATTGTAGAAATGTTGTACCTGTACCTGCTTCCAGGTACTTTTTTTCATATCACCTCACCTCCGTCGAGGTTCCAAGCGAGCTGAGAGATACTAAAATGTAACGTTAAAACACGACAGACTGCTGATTGGTCTGAGAGAATATTCACTATTCACTGCATCATCACTGCTGCGCCAGACAGAGGCCAGCAACAGAAAGTTTTATATTTTACAGTTTTCGTATGGAATTTCATCACTAAATCCACTTCTGAGAAGTTTTGAGGTGAGAAATCAGCTGTGTAGATTTTGAATATTGACAGTTTTACGAAAAGTGATGGCGGAACAAAAATGTGCTAGAAAGTTTTCGGAGTTGAGGAGCTCCACGTGGCTGCGGGGGAAGCCTGCGCCAACCTGAAGGAGGAGCGTGTGAGGCCGGCCAGCCGCCCGCTCACAGAGCCCTCTGCTCCCGCCGTCACACAGACCGCTGCAGCAACAACGGCAGAGGAAAACATTTTAACTTAAAAAAGAGAAAGCTGTGTGGGTCGCTGGTGTGTGTGTCGCATTGAACATTACGTCACGGCAGTTGTGTGTGGCGTCGCTATGACGACAAGCTACGTACCATCTCTGGGTACTATCTGCAATGGAAAACGGAGCAGGGCCGAGTAGAGTCGAGTCTATCGATTTGCGCTATTGTAGCATTTTTCGGCAAGGCAGCATAGATCGTCAGAACACCGGCAACAGTTCAATGTTTAGTCCTAAAAGACGATGAAACCCTGACTCTGTTTGGGCCTGGAAATTCACAATCACAACCTGTAAAGTATGCTTAATTGGTTGTGAATTATATTTAAAATAAACACTGCAGTGTAACTTCACAGACTGTTCAAGTGCGGAGTTGTTGTAAACGTTTTTGAACCTGAAAATGAGCATAATACCACCTCTTTAATGGGTATATATGTGTGACTGCCAAGACAATTAATTTTGAATTTGATTGACGTGCTATGTCTGTTCAAATCTTTACCTGAGCCGATAATTTTGAAATCTTCCCAAAAGAAGGGGTTTCTTCTCCTCCACCGACATGATTAATGCCTCTGATAAACTGCTAAACTAAAACTGAAGCTAAAATTGAAGCCTGTCTTTTCTTGTCCATCATAGTATGCTAGCTAGCCACTGACAAGTGAAGTGAGAGAGCAGTTGTCATGGATACAGGCAGTCTCATCCTAAACACTATTACAGGAATGACAGGGTTTACTGTAGTTAGGGTTTCTTGGGTTAAGATGATGTGCGAGGCCAAGAGTTTAGGAAATGCTTCTGGAAGATGGGATCTTTGAAACTGAAGTTAAGATAGGACAAGCAGTTAGGACATTTTTCTGTAATGAGGTCCCACGGCTGGAGGTTCATTCCATGACACTTAGATTCACTGCGTGGGAGCATTAGTTATGGTTGCTCAACCAATTACAGCAAAAATGAACAACGATTAGTGTCAAACTGTGTACCGACATTGGGTATGTCATTTACAACAACATCACCTGAATGTGATTAGCAGAACAAGACTAAAACAGAGTGGAAGGCAAGTGCTTCTCCCCACGGCGTTCAGGCAGCCTCTCGCTGCAGATTCAGACCATGCCAAAGCAACAACTAATGCTATAGGAGTGTTTATCACTGCATGTATCTGACCATACTCGGTCACAGGGAACATAGAATTTAAGCAAATGGTGCTTGAGTCCCGTTGCAATGTGCCTTCATGTGTGCATTTTAGACAGTCCATTGTTTTAAGCAAGGTAGAAGTGAATAGAGAGAGGGGGAGAGAGAGACAGAGAGAAAGAAAGAGTGGGGCAGTAAAAATAAAGACAGGTGAGAGATGGATGCCTTATCATCCGTCATTACCAAAATAACAACAGCAGGATGCTTGATATGCTATCTCTTACCAGCAGGACTACACACACACACACACACACACACACACTCCCATGATGCAGCAGTGAGGAATGCCAGGCAGCCTTGGGAACAAAATTCCACTGATGGGGGAAGGGTGGGTGTGTGTTTGTGTGTGTAAGCGATCAAAACCCTGCACATTTTCACACAAATCTAGTCTATTGGAGTGGAGCATCACTACTTTTAATTATATATTGGGCTGTTCCAGGTGAAAAATGACAATTGTTGGACACATGGTGTAATTCAAATGAAATCCAAAAAGGCGGTCCTTGACGACACTGCAGGGCTCTACAGCGCTACTATTTCACTCAATTATTTATAAAAAAAAAAATAAAAGGTTAACAAAACAATACTTTTAAAACAAAACATACTAACAGACTCAGACATGAAGTGCTCTCTCTCCTGCTGACAGCCATTTAATAAAAAAAAATGTACACAGAGCAGGGGATAACAAGTCGCCTCTATCCCGATTGACACTTCGCCATGGTAGCAACCTGTCAATCACAAGGTAGTCCGTGCCGTCTTTACGAGCACACTACATACCATATAACCTACCGTGTAATTACCTTACCATATAATTTATATATTAACAGTATACTTTTAAATTATTATACTTACAATATTATACTAATACAGTCATATATAATAGTTACTGCTCCAGGTTGTGGATATTGGATCTGCAGTGGAGACATGTAGCAGTATTTCCCACATTTAGACTTTACTTGGTCAGCCACCTCGGTATATTTGGCGACCGATTTAAGCATTTTGCAGAGAAACAGAGATAGAGTTCTTATCTACTATGTTATCAGATGCGGACACGGTGAATGTTTTACAAGCACGTGCCAGGTAAAGCAACAGGAACACCCCAGTGCAGAGGTCATTCATTAACTAGCAGATTGGTCTCGTTTTGATAGGTTACGTCGTAGAGCTGGGCAATAAAACAATAATGATAATTGACGCTACGCCACACCCCGCTTAGTTACTGCTGCTAAGTTCGACAAACTGTCGGACCTGACAGACTTTTATCACTGCGCTGCCACTGTCTGTTACTGCACTCCCTGGAGAAATATTGTCTAATTGTTTGAAAAATCGATCTCAGAAAGAAGCAGACAGTTTTGTAATTTGCAGAAGGTTTTATTCAGGTGGTCAAACTAACGTGAAACAAATAAAGACAAAAGCTAAAGCCTACCAATCACAGAGTAAAAGTGAACCACTGTATTATCTGACTATTGAGAAAGAGGACAACGATGTTAACACTGTAGATTAACACTGTTCCTGTACTGCTGAGTAGGTCTCTATTCACTATTACCATCATTAAAAAGCAGTACAGTGGGGCTGTATAACATAACATTCAGTAGTAATTTAGCTAGCGTTAGCTAACTAGGGCTGCAACTAATGACTATTTTTCTAGTCGACTAATCTATTAATTATTTATTCAATTAGTTGACTAGTCACGATTATTTTTGTCACCCACTAACCCTAATTAAACCATTTAACTAATTAAATATCATTCAAGTTAATTACTTTTGCTTTGGAACTATATAAAATAAAAGCAAATTAAAAGCAAGTACTATAACCACAACTGTACACTAACAATGTAATGTCTATTTAGAACAATAAAGCAACAGTCCCCTTTCATACTACTTCTGTACTTTATTTTTCAAAGTGCTTATAGGATTTAGGCAATAACTCAGTGGAGGATGTTCTGTAGGCTACACCACGGGCCAGATGTTCCTCGATTTACTTTAAACCATTACTCATTACTAATAACTTTTTTAAAGCTGGGTCTCCGACATTGACAGCGTTGTGTTGGACAGATTTGCCCTGCGGTGTTTATGTGAGAGAGAGGGACGAGCGAGATGTGCTGCGCAAATGCGCCACGGCGCTGATCTGCAATCAAATAAGATTTTAAATAGGCCTAGTAAAATAAAACAAAAACAAAATCAGTATGTGGCGGTCAGCGTTGATATTGCGGCGGGCCACCACAAATAATCAAACGTATAGGAAACACTGCCTTCCCTCTGTCTCTGCAGCTCTGTTGTTGCTGCTGCAGTGGTCTCAGTAACTGGGACCGGGGCGCTCTGTGGGTGGGACCGGTCTGTCGGCTGCCACCGCTAACCTCGCGGGCACTTGTGGAACTTCTCAACCCCGAAAACGTTTGAGCACATTTTTGATTCGCCATGGTTCTACACAGCTGATTTCTCGACTCAAAGCCGCTCACATGTGTATTTAGTGAACTGCCGCTCTGCAGTTTGCCTCTTTCTTCGCATGAATGCTTTTTCTTAGTGAGTAGCCTTACAGTCAAGCAGCCATGGCAGACAGTGGAAGCGATACTGCCCCCAGCACTTCCTGTGGTGCATTGCAGTTAGAAATTAACAACCAGAAATGTTCCTAAGATAAAGATTGCTATCTCTTACTTAAACGGCATCCATGTAATGATGCGTCAACAAAGAAATTTCACTTTGACAAATTTTTATACTCTACGTTGTTGATTACCTCGACTAACTGTTGCAGCCCTATAGCTAACTAACATTACATTAGGAACAATCCACATTTTTCTGGTTTTGTTCAGGGTTTTTGGAAAGAGAATAAATCGTTCTCCTTTCAACCTCTCTGGATAGCGACTGTAACTATTACAAGTGCCCCAGGAAAAGTGTTTGACCATATCTTGGAAAAATACAGCAAAAAAAAAGAGAAGAAGCTAGAAAACGCTTTAAGGAGCGCAGCCATGAAAGTGTTGGACCTCAGTTAGAGCGTGTCCTATGCTGCGCTGTGATTGGCCAGGTGTGTGTTCGGGGCGTGGCTTAGCAAAGGGTCAATTATCGCAATATAATTTTCCTCAATAACAATATAATTTTTTAATAAATGCGGCAGGTCCAATCTACTGTAGCGTTAGCTGGCTGCTCCTGGCTGCATCACTATAGGCTAACGTTAATAAACAAATCGCTCCACATTTGCATTTTTCGTTTCTTCCAGGCTAAATCAACAGTGGTACACAGGATAGTAATATGGGTCGCGTTAGTTGGTGAGGCAATGTGGAAAGCAATATAACTTTGCACCGGATAACTTTAGCAACTGCTTGGCGTTGGACGGCGAGCTAACGTGACTTTCTCTGTTTCTCCAGCTTTACTAATGTTCACTTTGTTTTTACTCGACATCATCTGTTTGGTCTGATGGGCTTCAGCACATAAAACTTTATTGTTGTTTTGTATCCTTACGTGGAGCCTGTGTTTTGCTGTGAGCCAGTTGTTTTATGGTGTTAGTGGACTGCGTGTTGTTAGCTACCGTGTTGTCGCTGTAGTACGAGAGAGGCTCGGGAGTGCGCATTGAGCTGAATCCGTCCCAGTGTCCCCACATTCAAAGCAGAATAGTGGCCGATGCAAGCAACAGGGAAAACAGGCGTGTGCTTCATTTCTGAGTGAGTTTCGAGCCCATTGACAATAAGGCAATGAAAACTTGATTTATTAAAGTCAAAAACTTACATATAGCTCCTTTAACAAAATGAATTATTATTTTAATGAGTAAAAGTGAAAGAAAAAAGATTTAACTTTATTTACTATACTTTTTAACTTTATTCATGCATATTTGTTGAAAATTTTGTTCTACCTCTGATTTGTGAAGTGATCCATGCTGCGTTTTAAAAAGTTACAACAAACTTAATGTATTCCAGTGTTTCAGTGTTTTTCTTCAAATGTAAAACTGCAGGATTTTAGGCCAGACGATTGCATGTTGATTAAACCATTGTTTGTATCCTCTTTGTAATGTGAAGAAAACTGAAACCTCTTTGATTAAGTGCCAGAAGGACTGTTTTGTTTTGACTGTTTCATTGACACTTAAGATAGGGTGTCAACCATTTTGGACACAAGCCCAGTTATTCTCTATGATTAGTTTAGAGTAAAAGACAGTTTATTCCTGTAGATTGAAGGGGGGGTTTCACGTCTGGGATCGGTGCTCTTTTGTTCGACCAAAAGGTAGAACAGTAAGGTACACACTTCCTAATTGGGTGACGAAGAAGTTTAACCAAACGACCAATGGCTATGGACCTAAGCCATTTGGAGGAAAATGGACCCGCCCACATACCTGGAGGATATTAACAATTTATTCTGTGAGAATCAGGACTGTAAGCTGTGGATCTGGGAGGAGAAGCAGCTTTTCAGTCCACTGCTGGAGGCGGCTTTAGCTCAGTCTGTTAGGACTTGACTGAAAGCTGTAAATCTGAACGGAGGACCAACTTTTCAGTCCACTGCAGTGTTATTTGTTTGCTCTGTAATGCCATCTTTTATTCACCTATTTTTTTATTAAAATTTCTTGTTAATTTTCATCGGATCCAGCCTCTCCTTTCTCAAAATCTGAAAAAAACGCAACAGGTGACAATTTAGAATCTAAAAATATAATAGAATATAATGCAGTAATCAGTATCTAGTTCTTGTTTTTAGCCAAGGTTGCGTTTTTTTTGGGACAACACAGTTTTCTTCTATATTTACACTGCATTGCAGGCTTATTGTGCAAATAAACCTTTCTCATAGCATTTTATTTGTTAATTAACATTTCTTGGTGCAAGCTATTTTTCTTAACATTTTTAACAAATGCTTTCAAAAAGTGGTGGCTAGCCTCCATGTCCCCAGCATCCCCAGTGTAAATGACCCCACCTCCCTGCTCCCTCCCTACAGGTTGAGCTACTCCATGCTAACCGCTTCACCTCCACTCTCCTCCTGCTCTCTCGCCCTCAGCTCTGTCACTTTGTCACTCTGCTCCGCTGTCTCACGCCTCCTCCTCTGCCTGTCAGCGGCCACAGCTCTCTCCACCTTGTATGCCAGATGACCAGTCCAGCCCTGTTCCTCCAGATACTCAAGGTTTTCACTTACCCTGAGAAATAATTCACTACTACTATAGCTTACTGATTGGTACACATTTCATACAGACATTTATGCTTCCCAGGCTATGAATCCTAATGATTTTGGTGATCCCCTGACTTTTCCTCTAGTGCTACCAACATGTTTGTGGTTTGTGGGGAAATGTCTCCACAACTTTAGGATGGATTGCCACGAAGTTCGGTACACACATCCATGTCCCTCTGAAGGTTTAATTAAAAACTTAGGCCATCCCTTAAACTTTCATTTAGCACAATTTCATTTCATTTTATTTATTTTCATCACCAAATAACATCAGCATAAGCTGTACTTTCTGTTTGGTGTTCATTATCAAATATTAGCACTAAAGTAAAATGGCAGACCTGAATCTTTAAGCACAGCAGAATAACAAGTGTTTTCTCAAGTGGCTCCAGGTGATCACAGCTGATGGAGGTGCAGTGCGACACCTGCTGGTCATTTTGTGTAACTCCTTTTTTAATGTGCCAATCTATGGTTCTATGCCATTGATCTTTATAATTATTGAGCAGACTTTCCTGTCCACAGCGCTTACTAAAATAGGCCTTTATCCGTGAAGCCAGATTAAATACCAGAATCATCTTTGTTTAATTAATTACGGTTTAACAGAACCACAAACTACATGCTCCAAAATGATTATTGAATTGCCACCTTATAAACTGTAATCTCTTAATCATCATTGCATTATTTAATCCGTTTTCTCTAGGTTTTGCTAATAAACTGGCAACAGAGTGCATATTTTTGTGTAGACAGGCAGAACCACAGCTGCATTAGAAATTTATTTATTTTATAGTGTAGCACAAACATTACTGATAGAACACACCATCCAATTAGAAGCAAGGATTTGATGAAGACAAAATACAAAACAAAAATACAAAATACATCCTCTCAGTCATATTGATTACTCTAAGATAATGAAAAACTCTTCGATAACACATAGCTCTTGAGTTCTTTCTAAGAATTTCTATTAAATCAGAATGTATCTTTCCATTCTAAGGTTTTGGATCAGTTCACTTCTTTTTCCTTCTTACTTCTGACAGTGTACCATGACGCGTTCGACTCTCTCCTGTTACCCACAGTATTCACACCCGCCTGTGTTCTGTTGCTGCATTTCTATCAAAATATGTGGTCTGCTGTCTGAGTGACTGCTCTGTAAACTGATTAGTGATGAACTTGAATCTGAACAAATAATCCCCCTCAATGGTCTTATTTCCTCTATCCACTACACTGCTAACAAAATTGCTAGCATTTCTCCTGTGTATGCTGCTACTTCATCACTAATCTCTGGAACAATAAAA
>NC_060160.1:26431259-26436853 GCF_021292245.1 Micropterus dolomieu | reverse complement strand
TGTGAGAATCAGGACTGTAAGCTGTGGATCTGGGAGGAGAAGCAGCTTTTCAGTCCACTGCTGGAGGCGGCTTTAGCTCAGTCTGTTAGGACTTGACTGAAAGCTGTAAATCTGAACGGAGGACCAACTTTTCAGTCCACTGCAGTGTTATTTGTTTGCTCTGTAATGCCATCTCTTTATTCACTAATTTTTGTAATTAAATCTTTTTGTTAATTTTCATTGGACTGAGCCTCTCCTTTCTCAAAATCTGAAAAAACGCAACATCCACTGTTGGCATCAAGTCTTTGTTCTGACCATAAAGAAAAGTTTACAACTACAATTAACCATCTGGTTTCAACTTTCACTCAAAATGAAAAATGAGCCTTTAAACTTGAAAGAAATTATTTGACATTTATGCTGATAATTATCGATATCAAATGACATTTGACACAACATTTTTGCCCATATTGAATATTTTGCATATGAAATATCTTGCACATTTTGTCTATTTACATCGTAGAGCTGCGATTGACAATACATCCAAATATGCCTCAAAGTTAATATTCACTGCGACCATGACTTTATCAGCCTATGACAGCATGTCATGAACCTCAAAGATCGGCTAAATGCACGGTGTGTATGCCTTAAGATGTCAGTGAAAATATAAACAATGGTTTCAACAATTGTGTCATTTGCCTGCCAATTGCCATTTTACTGTGGAGGACTATGGAAGAGAAGACCCTAGTAGATACTAGGGTCTTCTCTCTCAGCATGGACCTTGACATAGTCTCAAAGCTTTTTTAAATGTTGAAACAGATTTTTTGAACATTGGAAGATGGTGAAAGATTACGGTAGGTTGTAGTATTTGCTTGCACACTGTACTCGTAAATCATTTGTGCGGTTTGCACATATCTATTATTGGGGGGAAATGTGTGTGAAATACCTGTAACAAATGTCAGTATAAACAACAAGCTTGCCCATTTCCTTGTTTTCCTGTGCCGAAATGCTCTCTACAGTACATGCCTCAGATCCAGCAGACAAATATATTATCCCATCAGGAGACCGCAATATAGTCACTGAACAATCCTCCGGAAATTCATGTTGGACTAGATTTACCTTTATATTGCTTTCACAAAAAAGGCTGAAATATTAGCTTTTTATTAAAAAATGGGTCCATTCACTTCTCAAAGGGTGAACATGATGCAGTTCCTCTGATTACCTCTGTGCAATATGAGTTAACACTGCTACACCATGGAAAGAGCCCATTCTTTTTCAAAGTTCATTAATATCTTCATTATTGTTCTGTGATCCAACTTTGATTTGACAGTAACACAAATAAATGCATAAAAAGATGCCATCACAGTGACAATATACATTTATCAGAACTGTTGAGGATAACACAAGAAAGTTACAAACTTATTTCCATTGTGGTCCTCCAATACAAAAGGATTTTAAAATGACTAAAAATATTTATATATTTTCTATCTTGAGCCTCCAAAATAGGTTTGACCAAGCATAAAGTAAAAGGCAGACACTAGACTGAGCAGCATGTGAATGGAAGGGAATAAAGCGTGTGATAAAGTTTCTGTATGAGAGCCAGTGGAGCCATAAAACAGTCATAAAGGCCCTGCAGTCTGAGTATTCAGACCTCACTGAGCAGAGGTAAATGCAGGAGGATTTAAGCAGCTCATGCGGAAGGCTAGCCTTCGTCCTAAAAAAACAAATATTAAACTTCTAACATCACTATGAGGGATACAACACACAGTAGGGATACAAATTAGGCTGCTGAAACACTTTCAGAAGGCTCAAGCAAGAAATCAGCCTGAATGCTTCACGCAGGGCTCGAGACTAATGGTGTCTTGAGCGAACAGGACTCGCTGGTAGAGTTTTACATTATAAACATCTAAAAACTGAAGCACAATCTGGGCTGCACTTAATCGGAGTTGCTTAAGTTAACCTGTATGGATTTATGGTAAGATTTCTGCCTTTCACAATTGTTAGTTTCGGTTTTGTTTCTACCACCAATTGTCTCATCTAGTACAGTACAATCAAACAGATCTGAGTTGGTCAGACGGTCTGAAGGGGATCCAACCAGCAAGCCATAATGTAATGCACAGCAGAGTATAGGGCAGGTAGACTTAAAAAATATTATGAATTCTCATTAAATGATGACGTTAGTCTCGTCATATTACGTTTTTTTCTGGACATGTCAGAGACTCATATGTTGTTGATATTAAGATAACATGTTGTTTTAAGTTTTCATCAGTCAGCAGGTCTCTACACGGAGACGAAGTTGGCTGCCTCTTCTCCAAAACAAGCACAACAGCTGATTACAGCAGGTAATAATCTGATGTTCATTTATAAATCTTGCTCATGGATAGTGGTTATTAAATAATGATGCCTGTCCATCGCTTTGTACGGCGTATAGGCCTACGTCAGCTGGTTAACTTGCCTAATCTTCGCAGGTCTTTAGACTGCGGTGGAAACGCACACAACAATTGGCTGAAGGAACCTTTAGTTCCTTGAAAAGAGATCCGGGGACTAAAAAGTACTACTACTTTTGGTCGTAATGCGGCTTATGAGTCATAAATTATCGTAACCTTTGTCTTTACCTGCTGCCATTTTCTCACCAGTTAGAATGGGTGCTGTTTGGATTTTATTGATACATTCTAGTGCCGTCTTCTCATCACTTGTCTCCTTCGCTTTGGTTGAGTCACGTTATTTTTTCTGCCTTCGACACATTATGTTTTTTCCCTGCTAGAGTTTCGACAAGTGCCGCCCTACTGTGCTGTGATTGGCTAATAGCCAACTCATAGATACTGAGTTTCATATTGAATATAGACGATAAAGTACAACATACATACAAATCTTTATAGAGGAAGTGCAACTCAATTTAACCCATGTAAATATTACATTTGCTTCTCAGCAAATAGTGTATTTATAACCATAACCATGTTTTTCAATGAACATTACACTCAGTCATGAGCCAAATAACAAAATAGGCAAGATCATTGAAATGCAATAAAAGCAACTGTAAAAACACTTCATTTCATGAGTTCTGGAGAAAGTTTCTGCACCAATTTATGGTGTAAATGTTTTCATTGATATAAAAGGAAACAAAATTCAGGTGGCAGGTAAAATTTCAGAATACATATTGCATCCCCAGTGTAAATTATCCCTATGATTTTGGGGTCCTGTGACACAAGCTGTGAGTCCCAGACTTTACTCCTTTTGGGTAGTTGTGACGATGGTCCATGATCGCTGTAATTTTTTGACTAAGTTTTTTTTTATTTTTTATTCAGTCATTTAATCAAGGATGTGTCAATTTTCCCCCATGGTATCGAAAATATATATATAATATATATATATATATATATATATATATTTCACATTATACCACCCTATGACAGCAGGTTATAATGCTCTCCAACAAAATATATATATATATATATATATATATATATCTCTATCTATCTATCTATCTTTTTTTTTTTTTTTTTTTTTAAATACCTGCTTTGCACCTGCTTTGGACTTCTGTTCTGCCCTCACTCATACACACACACCCCTACACTTCTGGTCTCTCACTGCAAACACACCTGCTTGCCCCACCTCTCTCTGTCTCTCTCTCTCTCTCTCTCTGCTCCCCTGACTTTTTCCATTAGCAGTAGCCTATGTTTTACCTACTTGTGTCACTACTCGTGTGTTTTCTTGACAAAACGTGGTTTGGAGACCAGTCATTGGGTGACAGTCGTCAGCTCGTGTAGTGTGAGACCCCGTTACTGATCAGTTACATAACTGAATGCCACAGCGACTTCTAAACTCCTGTTACAAGACACAAGACGTGTAGTCTGAACATCACAGAGATCTGCTGACTTTGAATGCTGTGTAGTCTTAAATGGCAGCAGTGCAGAGAGCAGCCGATCAGCATTAAGCCATGGGTTCTCAGCCCACCGATCCACAAAGCTGGCAAAGTGCTCGACCTCGTTCTTGTCCGAAACTGTGCCACCGAGTGCCTAACATTCACACCTCTACACGTGTCAGACCACTATTTCATTCAGTTCACGGTATGCCTCCATGAACAGCCCATTGTTCCAACACCATTTGTCTCACACCTCCGCAACCTGTCTCCCACTCACTTTGCCTCACAGGTAGCTTCCACTCTACATTCCCTCAACACATTTTCACACACGCACAATCTCTGTGCTCTGCACTAATCTCGTGCCTGGATAGCCTGTGTCCTCTATCCACCAACTGATACCATCCGTGGGCTCCGTACCGATCTCAGAGCCGCTGAAAGAAAATGGCGAAAAACCAAAGACCCCGTCGACCTTAAGGGCTACCAATTGCTCCTATCCTCCTTCTCAACAAGCATCAATGCTGCCAAAACTGCGTTCTATAATAACAGAATTAGCAGTGCCACTGACTCAAGGAAATTATTTTCCACTTTTAAAGCGCTACTAAATCCTTCTCCACCACCCACAAACGTGTCTGCGGATACCTTTGCTGCCTTCTTCACAGGAAAAGTGCCGGCTATAACGAGCCAATTCTCTTAAAAACACTCAAACTCAACCATTGTAGCAGTCCTACTACATCTTTTCCTCTGCCCTCCCAGGTCCGTGGTTCTTCACTCTCCTCGTTTACTCCTCTCACAGAGAGCAAAATATTAGAACTCCTGACCCATAGACATCCCACTACATGCCTCCTACCATGGTCCCCACAATCACTCGTGATAAATACTTCTCTGGCTTCAGGAACCTTCCCGACCACTTTCAAAAGGGCTCGGGTCACACCCTTGTTCAAAAAGTCTTCACTTGACCCAGTGGTCAGTGTCTCTTCTACCATTTTTTTCCAAAACTATCGAACAGGCAGTCTTCAAACAGGTCTCAGAATTCCTCTCACAGAATGACCTCCTAGACCCATATCAGTCTGGTTTTTCTGGTTTTTACTGAAACTAAAGCTGCAGCCCAATCCTCGGTTCTTATCCTGCTTGACCTATCAGCTGCCTTTGACACAGTCAACCACAGGATCCTGCTATCTGCTCACTCAGCAATGGGCATCTCAAGTAAAGCACTCCTGTGGTTCGAATCCTACCTCTCAGTGGTTCCTACAATGTTTTGTGGCAAGGACAATTATCCTTCTCCCACTGCCTCTCCACAGGGGTTCTCTCGCCTCGACTATTGCAGTGCCCTCCTAGCAGGTCTCCCAGCTTGTGCGGTGAAACCCTTACAAATGGTTCAGAACGCAGCAGCATGTCTGGTTTTTGATCAGCCCAAAAGGACTCATGTCACTCCATTACTCAGTGACCTCCACTGGCTCCCCGTGGCCTTCAGAATCAAATTCAAGTCACTAATGCTTGCATACAGAGTGACTACTGGGTCTGCATCCATCTACCTAAACTCCATAATACAAACTTACGTTCCTTCTCGGCCGCTACGCTCCTCCAACGAACGCCGCCTGGCTCTGCCGTCCCTTCACACAAAGCAATCCCAGTCCCTGTTCTCATCTGTGACACCACGATGGTGGAACGAGCTACCACACGCCATCAGAGCAGGGGCGTCCCTCTCTAACTTCAAGAAGCTCTTAAAAGCTCATCTCTTCTGAGAACACTTCCTCTT